>NW_015509073.1:16237-16982 GCF_001515645.1 Sinocyclocheilus grahami | reverse complement strand
GGAAAATGTCGTAACATACAGAAATACATGGCTATTAAAATCTATGATCTTACCTCCTACACAAAGTGCAACACAAAGGTTGGCCACATAGACCATAGCAGGAACGCTTCCTCCAGAGTTCATCATCTCTCGTCCTGTATTAATGTCGTCCTTCCTTGCCTTTTTTCACTCCAATCTCTCTCTCTCGGTATGTGCTGCCCAGGCTCCCTGTCCCACACTCTTTATGTAGGACGCTGGCACATCGCTGAGCATCTCTCAGCCTCATGAAGCCCATTGATTGGTGGAAGCCGACTGGGCCGTTGTCATGACGACCGCTTTGATTGTGAGTTTCTCCTCTTTCAATGTTACATGATATCGATCTGTGGCACTGGGCTGCGTGTTTGGACTGAAGTGGGCGTCTGGAGTGGGATGCGGTCTACACATGGGGGCTATTGCTACTGTATTAGCTCAAATAAAGGAAAAAGAACACACAGAAGATGAATATTATTGCACGTTGTTGCACAGTGTTGAATTGCACAGAAGATATCTATTTAATAACATCTTAAAACACAAATGCATTCACAAATTACTGACTGAGTGAATAAATACCCATTCTACGCAAGATAACCACTTGATACAAGTAAAATGAAATAGGAAAACATTACAGGTAAATAAAACCATCTAAAAGCAAGTGCAAAAACGTTTTTATTATTTAAAGTACTGTTATATACACTGAACAAAATTATAAACGCAACACTTTTGTTTT
>NW_015509073.1:13581-14519 GCF_001515645.1 Sinocyclocheilus grahami | reverse complement strand
TGCTTGCTCTCTTCGGTCATGCGCTGCACATAATCCCTCTCTGACTCCTGTCGCCCTCGGCGGAAGTGTGGGATAGGAATATCTCCTGAGAGCATCTTTGGCTTAGAGGCTAAAATAAGAAACATAGGTGAACATACAGCCCTCCTCCGCTGCCCTTAACACTGGCCGTGTCATCGGACAGTCTTTGTGGGTCACTAGCTTGTCTGAAGACAAAACCCAGACAGCATGCGGCCCACATGATGCACCTCAATTTTTATTAACTAACTGCATTCTATTGTTTTAACAGAATCCCAGTATGACTACACTGCCCTCAATAATAAATGAGTAACAATAATGTGCATGGACAAAAATAAATATCTTATGTGTGAAAGGTCAGATCATGTTAAACCACTGCTTCAAAAAAAATCACTACTGGCTCTCCAGGCATAATGACAACAATTAATATTGACATCATATCGTTAACACTTTCATTATCAATAACACCATTACCACTGTTCAAAGCTTTAATAACTATTTTAATTAGTATATAGAGACTTATTTTGAATTACTTATTTTTCATATATTCAAAATCAACTTTTATAAGTGAACTTCAGGAATTAAAATATTAAACATTAATATTAAAAATGGAAAGTAATTTTTCATGTAAGTATATGGGTCTGCTTTTATTGTGCAGTGCAAACCGCCACACTAATATCTCACCCTTGCATTATACCATAATTTTAATAAATTGTGTTTATTAAACACAACCTTTTTTCCTCTTTTGGGAGCCCTGTTTCATCCTCTCTTTACTCTTCATGATTTCACGCAATCGATGAGGAATCTGCTGGAGGTGATCATCTGATGCAGGGTTAACATTTTTCTTGGAGTTCTTTTTACTAATAAAAGACAAGAGACTTTACAATCAGATATCAACCTCAATCAAATTAATAAACAAAAGT
>NW_015509073.1:11369-12109 GCF_001515645.1 Sinocyclocheilus grahami | reverse complement strand
AATACACAATAAAGCGCTATATAAATGCATCATTCATTCATTCCAAGCAATGCTGATGAGGGAGAATAAAAGCTGCATTTTGCAAAGGTGTATCACCACAAAATTGGTTTAATAATCCGGTTTCCACGCTTACCATTACATTAGTTTTATTTTCCAAAAGCCTATACACTCAGAACTCAGGCTCATTCAAACAGCCTCTCAAAACCAGCTGACTAAACCTTTCCATGAGCCGGGGACACCCGGATGCCCCTCAGTCTCCACCTGAGGGAACAACACGCTCTTTGAGTTCAGAAAGCGGACAGACGGATTGTTGATACATTCAGAATGGCCTGATTCACCATTTCCTGAGAAAGCTCCACTCCCAGGTACCCACAGTGACCTGCCTGCATAGCAGCCTCTTTATGACCTGTTTACATGCTTTTTCCCCAAATATACTGTATTTTAAGTGCATAACACTGATTTCCTGGATTTTTTTCAATGCTGGCAGGCATTCATAGAAGGTCACGTCTTTGTGGTCAGTTGGCTCCATGTACAACTGAGAAGAAACAAAGGCTTTCAACAACACGTGTAGACACCTAAATAGGAATTATCCTATGCTTTCTGTCAAAATAATTTGTGACATAACTCAGGGGGCACATTCCAGGAAGGGTCACCCAGCTTGTTGGGAAGCGCCAGTGAGGAAGGAGAAACAAACGCCATAAGGGGTCATCCAGTTTCACCCAAGCTAATCCAAGTTTGGC
>NW_015509073.1:2530-3580 GCF_001515645.1 Sinocyclocheilus grahami | reverse complement strand
AGTTTGCCCATCACTGCCTTAGGGGGTCAAATTCAGTTCCTGGAGGGCCACTGTCCTGCAGGGTTTAGCTCCCCCCCTAATTAAACACAACTGAACCAGTTAATCAAGGTCTTCAGACTCACTAGCAACTTCCAGACAGGTGTATTGGAGCTGGTTGGAGCTAAACTCTACAGGACAGTGGCCCTCCAGGACCAAAGCTTGACACATGTGCTTAGAAGGTAGATGCCTAGGTGGGCAGTAGACAGCAAGGCAGCTCACTTAGTTTTGAAACAGAGCTAAATTATATGAGCACAGCTTGATTTCATAAAATAAGTTGCATCAAACAGACAATCCCGTGACCCATGCAGCAAAGCGAAACACAGCACAGTGCAAACGTCTCTCTCGCTCAGTGTTGCGTGACTCTGATTGAACGTCTCGCTCTTTCTCCTGATCAGTTCATGCCAATGATTGGTTGCGAAGTGGCAGGGGTTCTGTCCACAGCTGTCCTACCTGCAGGATATTTTGGTCCGCTGAGTATTAGGAAATGTTTGCCTTTTATTGAATATCCTTGTTGATCTGTGCTGCCACTGCTTGCTTTCTGTGTTTCCGTTTTTTACCATTTTTAACTGTGCGTGGGCCTGGAAACACAAGTTTGGGGAAAGGTGCAAGCCAGATGATGGGCAGAATGTGGTTGAGTAGAAAAAAGAAAGCAAGCAAGAAAGATTACAAAGAAAGAATTTATGGCCTCGGGGAGGTGTAAAACAGACTGTAATTGCACTTCATAAATATTTGAGCCTCATGAGCTTCCAACCCTTTTATCTCGGCACAAGGTTTTCGCACACGAGACCAGAAACCTGTTGAACCTGAAGGAGAACCTTCAGACACACTTCTACGTGTTTCAGCATTTGCACACACCTGTGGTCTTTCTTATCCATTCAATTGCATCATCGCCCAGCACAGTAAAACACAAGCTCACACAGGTGTGTTTGTCTGTGGTGACAGCACAATGCCACAGGCCGCCAAGTGCACAATCCATAGCCAAATAATCATTCAAGATCAGGCCAAACATTC
>NW_015509073.1:0-1582 GCF_001515645.1 Sinocyclocheilus grahami | reverse complement strand
TTTTGTAGTGCGGTAAGGAATGGTATTCCACTTGCTCCATCAGAAATGACCTAGAAAGCGATCAAACCACCCCGGTTTGAGTGTGCACAATGGGACTGCACATTTGCAATGCATCAGCCAAACATTCAAGTATGCATTGGTGTGCTTCCATGGAGTATTTTTCTGGCTTCTAACACAATCACTAAATTCAGTGCATGACTCACAGAGTGCAAATAAAAACTCAGTCTACCGTGCAAGTGCAATTGGTTTAAGATTATGGAACAAATGATGCAACACTTGGAAACTCCCACAAACCTATAGAGAAACTTCAAAATGACGGTAGGGAGCGAGAGACAGTGAAACGGGCCTGTTTCGGTGACTCCGTCCACCCGGTTATACCTCTTTCCCTCTGTCTGCTGCCCACCTCTCCCTCCTCTTGGACATTCTTATGCTTGGTTATATTTACAGAGCCAAGTCTAAAACAGCCCGTGGCGTGCAAGAATGTTCTGCGACTGAGGATGAAGGGTGAGACAGACTCCGAGGGGCTTGAGAACTGGTCGGGGGGGTTGGGTAAGGGGTTCAGCAAAGGGTCATAATAAGAAAAAAAGAGTCCCCGCACCATCCTTTGCTGTGAGCCCGCCCCAATATTCTCTTTCAAATTCAATTTATCATTGCTTTTGCATCTCGGTTTCAAGTCCGAACTTCACACATGCACTCGCCCACATACTCGAATGCGCTTTATAAAAAGGCCCAAGTTTCTCAGGAGGCCCTTCCAAGCTCTATTTATAAACTACTGTGCTTTACGCCGCAATGAAAGCCCTGCGAAATCCCAGCGCAGCGCACTAATGGTGTGACATCTGATCCAGCCCCGGCTCCAGCAACCCCAACCCCCTCTGACTCTGCCCTGCGCTCTGTGAGGACTATTGTCCAGGGTCTGGATAATTGGCATTGGCATTTCCCCGCAAGAAAGGTTGATAAAGAAAGGGTGAGAGAAAGAACGGGCATCAGGAGAGGTGTATCATGGGTAATTAGCATGGGAACAAAGGGAACTGGACACGTAGCCAAGGGACAGGCAGTTTTGCTGCACATCTGTCAGTGGGTAAATCTGATGACAAAACACTGTTGATAAAGCGAAACCGAGAGCCGCAGAAAGAGCGGGGGTCCGATGGCAGGCAGGCGACTGGTGGGGCGACCCGAAAAGAAAGAGGGGTGTGGGGAGCAAGCGTTCTTATTGAGTGAGTGACAAAGAGAGGCCTGAACAGGAACAAGGGATGCTGGGAGGGGGGAAAATAAGGGAAACTTTTATCTCATGACCTGCATGTCTAGAGTTACAGAAAGACTATGGGCGAAATCTCTGCTGTAAAACACACACAGGCACCCAGACAATTACGAAGATAAGGAGAAAAGGTGATCTAATCTGTGCACTTCCTGTCATAGCCCTTTAAAAATGTCCCTAATCACCAGCAGGAAGGCAGAGAGCGCGAAAAGATGGAAAGAACACTGAAATATAGATATGACAGCAATTAGAGTCAACCACATGCAAAGAAAAACAAACAAAGAAGAAAGAGAGTGAGAGAGAGAGAGAAGGGAGAACTCTTTTTTT
>NW_015509072.1:16114-17001 GCF_001515645.1 Sinocyclocheilus grahami | reverse complement strand
ATATGCAAATGAGGCGATGTTTCATTAAATATGCACTAATTTGTATACATTTCCAGAACAGAACCAGATACCGCCAGATTGAAAATATGTGTTATAGTTGTTGTCATATTAGTGTCTTTTTAAAGGTTTTTATTGAGGGAATTTTTGATATTTTTTATATCAAAATCAAAAAATACTGTCAACAACCAGAAAATCAACTTATTTTGATCATGTGTTTAGGAATAAAATCTATAAAATTGGGCAAATAATATAACCCCTCTGCAAAAACTTTCAGCATATAGATATGAATAAAACTGTGAAGTTTGGTAGATGTAAGTGGAGCTTTCTGGCTCTCAAAAACAAGGTCATTATAGTTACATAAAACTGAAATTAAAACTATTAAAAATATAACTACATTATAAAACTGCTAAAAATGGCACGCCAAACACAACCCAATTACTAAAACTTTAACTAAAATGAAAATGGAAAATATAAAAAATGATTCAAAATATTAATAAAAACGATATAATAGTATCTGAGTGATAGTAAAGTAACACTGTTCAAAACTCATTTTGAGAAAATGGCCTTTAATTATACATACACGTATATGTTTTTAAATCTACAGACACAAATAGATCAAGTGCAATAAAATAAACACTTTAAAGTATTTTGGATGTATAAAACATTTTATGGATGTTCTCTTTCAACTAGTTTCCGCTAGAAACAACACGTTATGAAAAGCCAAATAGCCCAAAACCTCAAAATTGACCAGTGCATGGAAAAAAAAAAAAACAAACATGGTTTTGCTTGTCTTAAACAAAATGCCTATTGATAAAAAGCACCTGTTGTGGTTTTCCAGATTATAAGCACATTAAAGCATGTTAACATGGTGAGACAAATTCCAAATT
>NW_015509072.1:13947-14681 GCF_001515645.1 Sinocyclocheilus grahami | reverse complement strand
TAAGCACATTAAAGCATGTTAACATGGTGAGACAAATTCCAAATTTTACAATCAATTCAGGCAGGCATTAGTACTCACCTTTGACTCACCTGGAGAAAATAGTGGTTGTGTGGCCTATAGCTCGTGTGTTCCTGTTGAGGTGTAACCACTAAAGTAAATAATCGTAAGTGCAGCAAGGTGGCCATCTGTCCCTGTGATGAGACACGATAAGGTAATCTAGTGTGCATTCTCTCCCAGCACACCTGTTTAAACAGTCAACGGTGTTTGATTACTGTATTCAAAATCATATAGCCTCAGCAAATCTCATGCACATGGTGTAGTTTTGGTGTTGTAAATGGTTAACAGTTCTTTTAAACTCAGAATACTTCAGCTAGGAGGTCACTGAAATATTGATTTCAGTTATATTGATTCAGGGCTTAGGAAGTCACTGTCTGCTTAGCAGAGATAGTGGAGATGCATCACTTCATCTCCACATCTCACAATAATGTGAGAATGGACTCGAGATGCTTGTCCTTTGTTGTTATTTTCTGTTCGTGATAGATGACTTGATTACGTAATGCATATTCAGATCTGTTTTATCTAGTTAAACAGTTATTCAGAGCACACACCTTCTGTGTGGCATAACTGTTTTCAGCCTTATTTTGGCTCTACTACGCCATCTAGAGGCATGAACGAGTGCGCTTTTAAAAATGCTGTTTCTTCACCTCTTGCATTTGACTGTTTGCTGTGTGACT
>NW_015509072.1:13483-13937 GCF_001515645.1 Sinocyclocheilus grahami | reverse complement strand
CACTCTGGGTTCGTTTTCAGTCGAACCGGCAGTTGAACGGCAGGCAGGCTGTTGATTAGACGACATTGCCGGGACCTGACGGGGATATGCGCCTTTGTGGACGGCGTGCTGAACCAAGAGACAGTCAGCAACTTTGTTTCCACACTGACTAAATCATATTTCGCACAAGTGTGAAGAAGAAGAAAGATTCTTAGCGCTCTCAACGCGTTGCAAGCTGCAGCACGTGTAGGATTTTCGTGCGCAATTAAAAGTTGAGACTGTTGTAGTGAGTGCATGGGCACAGACCTGGCTATGGTGGAGCAGACGCACATCAGCAACAACAGCGACGTGCTCCCCGGCGATTCCACTGATTCTGGGGAGATGGATCTAGACATGGACGCATCGCCGACTCCCGGCTCTCCAAACTCTACTGGGGATAAAATGGACATCGCCTGGTGCAAAACCCCATCGGGAC
>NW_015509072.1:10998-11721 GCF_001515645.1 Sinocyclocheilus grahami | reverse complement strand
TGTGTGTATAGGCTACACATGCACATGTCCGTCTGTCTCGCGGAAGGGCTAGCTTTGTTTCGTATTATTTAATTGATGACCTCTCACATGGAACGGAGATTAAATGTTTCATTATTTTCTGAGTGTATTTTTGTACAAAATCTATCGAGGGGGTGTCAATCGGTGAATATCGCTGTTTGGATTTCCGATTTTTAAAGCCAGGGGGCTTGGGTTGTCTCCAAAATCTGCTCCCTAAACATGTTTACAGTGTCAATCCACAGGCTTCTTAAAGAGACAGTATCTGCATTTCAACGACCAATCGTCATTAGCCTATGATGCGCGCGCGGAGTGAGGCTGTATGTAGCTGCAGCAGCAATTGCTGTGGTTTATCGCGTCCTTATTGGGGATACTGTACCTTTTTAATACCAATTTCTTTGTGCTTTTATAGTGACACGTTTCGGTTTGAACCACTGGATGGAATTACAGATACGGTCGAAATGCCTATAATTCATGAACAATGAAGTACGTCTTCACTCCATAATTGTACAAGGATATTTAATCTTTTCTACTTGTTGGCTAAATGTAGCTAATTGTTTTAGTATATTACGGCATGGCGAATAGCATTTTGTATTTCTGAATTCAGGTTTATGTAGAGCAGTTGTGTTTAAGGCAGAGGATCAACATGAAGATTTCTATGTACATTGACTGTAAAATAAGTAAAAGATTGCGTGTTTATGTCTGACA
>NW_015509072.1:5726-7575 GCF_001515645.1 Sinocyclocheilus grahami | reverse complement strand
TTAAACAGAGAAAGGTGAAAACGGGCCATTTAAATATAAAGGATCACAAAATGAGTTACAGAAGGTGCAAATTAAAGTTTAAATGCAGAGCAAATCTTTTATTTCTTCATAAAATGCTCAACTGTAAGATAAACTATTTGTATGTATCAAGAGCTCCTGTAAAACCACAACAAATTCCTTGTTTGCGCACACTTAAGTGGTGAATAAAACTCATTCTGATTCTGATTCTAATATAACTAGCATACAGTACGTGTACTTCCCTGGTACATACATGGTACATATCTTGTACCTACAAGCAAATGAGTGGTAACACAAGGTACTTACCTGAAGTGTATGTACATGGTAACAAATAAGAAACACGGCTGTACTTAACAGTCGTACATGCAATTAGTAAGTACTACGTATTTACCATGTATATACATTAGTAAGTACAGTAAAGTATCTAGTTACCATGTATGGGCACTACCTGTAAGTGACCGTTATTACCCACACTTGTCTGCATGTACAAACTAATTACCATGCATGTACGACTGTTAAGTACAGCCGTGTTTCTTATTTGTTACCATGTACATACACACAGTACCTTGTGTTACCACTCATTTGCTTGTAGGTACAAGATATGTACCATGTACAGTATGTACCAGGGAAGTACACGTACTGTAAAATAAAGTGCTAACTAAACTATTTTTGGATGTTTTATTTTTTTTATTCTGCAATCCCTTCAATAGGGGAGCATCTTTTTATTGTCAAGACTTTTTAAACATGAGGATCAGGATCATAAAAAAATCATGTTGAGGTCACTGGTTTTACAGTACATTATGTGATATGACTTTCTATAGTAATAATATCCATAGGTCACACTTGTTCAGTATTACAGAAGGAGATTGTTGTCGTCTTGGTTCCTTTACCCATGAAGTATACAATAGATAGCTATTTTAATATTGATGACACCGAGGCCTAAGGATGAGACACAATGAAAACAACCTGTTCTGTTTAATAAGAAAACGATAATGTGCAATGCAAAGAGAGCTGCAGTAACCGGATAACCCTGAGAGCAAGAAAAGAGAAATAAAAGTTAGTTAAAAGCTTTTCTCTGAACTAACTGTACTTTTCTTGCGATTCATTTTCACCAGTTGATTTTTAATGGATGCATGAGTCTGTTAGGTGTCCTAGCACAGGTGTAGTTTATAACATTGGACAACCACAAATTTGAGTAATCATACTTCCATACTATATTGTAGGTGCAAAACATTATATGAGAAGTAATATATGTTCAAATTTACAGTATTAATAAAACAATTGACAAAAAGTACCTTAATGACCTACTACTACTACTGAAGTACTCTTCCAGTAAACACTGTAGTACAAAAACTGTCACACTGGTGGTACCTTTTCAAAAAGTACTTAAATGTACCATTTATGTACTAATATGTACACTTTAGTTAATAATATGTACCTTTAAGGTACCCATACACCTTTTAGGGGTACAAAGGTGTAGGCTACCTTTTGAAAATGTACCACCCTAGTTACAGCTTTTGTACATTTTTACTACATTCATATAGATCTTATATAGCAGTTGCAAAGTAAAAAAAATTACCCACACAGTATGTGATTTCAGATGCAGCCAAAGTGTCAATACTATTTTTTTCCCCATCATGCACTGCATTTGTTCTCTGTGCAAACTGTTTAAAGCCGTCTGCCAGGGTTTAGTGCTGTGTATGTGTGTGCGTGTGAGAGAGCAACAGACGTGCTGTATTAATGTATGTCTGCTTAGAAAGGTTGCTACAGAGATAGCTGTGTTGCCTTGCCTTGGGATGTTGAAATGTCTTGTTTTGACATGCCTTGTCTT
>NW_015509072.1:3608-5029 GCF_001515645.1 Sinocyclocheilus grahami | reverse complement strand
AAAGTGCACATATACGCAGAAGGGTAGCTTTGCGTCACGAATGCTTGTCGATGCTTTGTTCTGCAAGAGTTTGTTGTATGTTTTTTTGAAGTGGGGCTGCCCTAAGTTCCTCACACTTTTGTGCATTTTGAGGGCACATCTGGTTCTCCAATGGGTTTTTTCAATGGAGTTGACAGGGTTTTGTGAGTGTATTGGTATATTAAATGTTAATGTTTATCATGCAGGCTTAACTAGGGAGAAAAATAAAGAAAGAAGGGCTGGGAACAGCAGTGACTTGGTTGCGAATTGTACATAAGGAGTACATGAACCTGATGCTTTATTAACAGCTCGATGCAAATGCAACAGATGTTTCTGTACTGTACTGTGAAGTCTCCTCTTCTCTCTCTTCCTATCCTCTCTCCTGCTTTCTCATCAGAAAATCCCTTTATGGTTCAGATTGGCACACGACATCCAAGCTTCCTTGTTCCACCGAGCATAGCCTCCTCTCCTCTTCTTGCCTGTTTTCCATTGCTGCTCCTCACTCACACCCTGACACCTACATATTATTTCTGTTTTCTTGAACGTGTTCCTCTGTTATTCCCTGTTCCTTATTGGTCGACTCCTGTGGAAAATGTAATTTGAGCTGAATGAGATACATTTCTATGGTTTGGCACCTGGGCCATTTAGTGGCTTGCGAGACTTACTATTTTTCTTCTGCTTTGCAATTTTCAGCAATTAATTCAGCTTGAACTGCTGTATTTGATGTCTATACAAATTTTGTGCTGTACAAAACATTAGTTGTAGGTGTACTGTTTATGTATGTATGCATGTTTGTATGTTAATCTCCATACTTTTTGTAAGTATTTGATTACAAGCAATGTTTTTATTAGTTATTTTTAGAGGGCCCTTAGTGCCACCCCCCATTTTTGAACATAGACGTGAAATGTGCTCTATCCAAACTTAAATTATTATAATTCATGAAAACTTTGGAATACAGACCTAAGGTTGGACTCCTTTTTAAGAAGACAATCTGCAGATTACTGCAGAAGTGGAATCATTTCAAAATATTAAAGTATCAAAAAGTTATAGAACTTTACTGTAAAGAAAATGCACTGTACCAATTTTTATTTTATATAAATTAAATATTTTTCAAAATATTTTTGAATCCAAAATTGATACAATTAAAGCCTTCTATCTAATTAAGTTATGTTCCAAATTTGAAGTTGACATAAAAAAAAACATTGAGGTTCCTTTGAGATTTTATTAATGGGAGATTTTATTAGTAATTAATAGTTACTAAGGGGAGGAGACCGCTAAAAGATTTTAAAGTACCATTTCCATGGTAAAGCAATGTCCGATTTAAAAATGGGTTTCACAGGATGAATTCTGAGGTTTTAAACTTTCAAATGATATCAACGAGAGGTACTATTATAGTTTTTTTT
>NW_015509072.1:0-355 GCF_001515645.1 Sinocyclocheilus grahami | reverse complement strand
AACCGAATGTGCATTATTTCTTTGCACTAAGGAAAGTTAAATGGGGTCAGCGCATTAGTGTGAGTTATAGCCATTACCTGGTTTGTTGGAAACGTCCCGGTCGTGACATGCAAAGTCTCGCAGATACTCTGGCCATTAAGAACCATATATCCGAGACTTATTACTCATTCGGTTAGGGTTAGTGAAAGTTAAGCTATGTCATGACTACAGCGGTGTGGCCCATGCATGCTCATGCACCAAACACTCTATGTATGCAGTATATGGCTATGTTTACAAAGCTAGACAAAATGACCAATTTATCCATACAATGACTGTAATACACATATTCTATGATGAGCATGTTTTAATATATGAA
>NW_015509071.1:16731-16995 GCF_001515645.1 Sinocyclocheilus grahami | reverse complement strand
TCCTTCCACTCCAACATGAGCAGCACCCACACAAATCCTGCTAGAATTCTCAGATTCTGTACTCGGTACAAACTTTGCAGTACTTCTAATAAAATATCTGGTCTAGATTCTGCTTTTCCACTCCGTATGCTTGTGAGAGCAGAATATGAATCTGCACAGATTACACTGTTGCTGGTTGGATTTCTTCCACCCACTGTAAAGCTGTCTGAATAGCGATCATCTCTGCGGCATATACTGATATATTATTAGAAGTTCTTTTTGCAG
>NW_015509071.1:7514-8771 GCF_001515645.1 Sinocyclocheilus grahami | reverse complement strand
ATAATGTAAGTACACAAGTCAGCAAAATATATAACACTGTTTTAGTGGTTTTTGGATATTTTAATAAAAAAATCTTACATATTGTGCCTTTAATTTTCATTTAGTGGTGCCTGTATGAACCCTGTTCTTCTATCGTTCCAGGTTTATCCATTATTCGAATGCTAGAAAATAATAGTTGGGTTTCCAAGTAAAAAGCATCAAATAACCTTTACATGTTATTTTCATGTTACGGGTTGCATTTACATTTACATGCAATAAATGCAAAACATTTACATGTTATTTGGGGGAGGGATTCCACCTATCTATAAACACAATCAAACCTCAACCACCCGTTTAAGAAAGTGAAATCATAATCAAGGACCCCTTTAAAAGCTGTAATCTCACAGACAGCAAAAAAATATAAATTTAGATAAAGGAGGCAGAGACAGTAGAGGATGCAAACAATGTCATAAGTGAGGCAGAGGACAGCCTGAGTATCATGGGGGCCCATCGACTGGTAACATCTTTGCAAGAAAGAGACTCCTTGCTCCAGTCTGCCGTGGATTTCTACACTGATGGAAGTAAATGTGCTGCACTGAAGCAGTAAGTGATTGCGTACAGCTCAGCATACAAAATGTTAGGGAGGCAAAATACTTTTAGGGGCCTCTGCATTTGTAGACAGTCATTCATTATAATGTATGGATCTGATTTTGTTGTCTTTAAAAAGCTAACTTTCTGTTATCCTATTCAGCTTATGTTGTTCCTATAGCTTTTCAGCTACATTCAGGCTCCTCCTTTAGCCATAAACTCCTCCTCAGCTTCACATCTGTCTTTCTCCATACTTGTTTTCGCTCTACATGTGAACTACAAATGGTTCGCACACAGAAATACGTCAACTAATTCTTATTGTGGGGAGAATTTCTACTGGTATATTGCAAATGATAAGACACCGCCCATACCTACTTCATACACAGAACAACCATAGAATTACACATTTATGTTAAGACATGCATTAAAATGTGAAAGAAAGTTAAATTTTCTTCAGTTTGACTGGTTACACTCCTCTCTCTGTGCAGTATTATTGCTATTCTTTCTAGAAAAGCTGCCACTAACCATATACCCCCCATATAACCCCCATTAATTTAAAAATTTTTTTAAACAGGTTTAAGGATGGGTTACAAACCCTAGGTCTGCTTCAGGAAATCAAGCATCATCCCCATGTCTTTGAAGACCTTTTCATTAATGCTGGAAAGCCAATTCATGCCAAGGATTTGTCAT
>NW_015509071.1:5362-6297 GCF_001515645.1 Sinocyclocheilus grahami | reverse complement strand
AAAACCCTTATACAACACTGTAAAGCAGGGGTGGTCAACGTCGGTTCTGGAGAGCCACAGTACTCGGTTCCAAAAAGCAGGGGTGGTCAACGTCGGTTCTGGAGAGCCACAGTACTGCAGAGTTCGGTTCCAACCCTAATCAAATACACCTGATCATGCTAATCAAGGTCTAGGGTCTACTAGACAGCAACAGGCAGGTGAGTTTTTATCAAGGTTGAAGCAAAACTCTGCAGGACTGACGTTGGCCACCCCTGCTGTAAATAATATTGAGATAAAAGACAAAAAAAATACAACCATCAACGTAGTTCAAATTTGTTACTTTATTGTAAAATACATCATCAAATTTTTATATTAGTCAGTGTTTCTGCAGGATTTTAAAGCTCAAATTTAAGACTTTTTAAGACCATTTTTAAAACCTGCACAAATAAAATTAAGCAGGGAAGGGCAGTATCTATAGTAACATTAAACTGTTAAATGATTGTAAAAAGCATGATTTACAGTTCAGATACAGGTTTTCACACAAACTAAAAGTTTAATGATCATGACCTTCACATTGCAGCCTTTAAACAATTTTTAAGAAAATGAGAAGAAAAAAAAACAATATGGTTACTATAGTTAATCCATGGTAACCACAAATTAACCATGGTTTTGCTACACTATCCAGGGCTGGAAATGGGGGGGATGTAGTCCGGGGAGGGAAAACGTTACAGCTCCAACTGGTTAGATTTTTTTTGGAAATGAAAGGGATTTCTGTGTTTTATTCATTCAGTAGCCTACACACATAAACGTAGCGTAATATGTAATAATAATCATTTTGAATGAATCTTTTTGAACAGTCACTTGCTTCGTTCCTGAATGAATCAGCTGAATGAATGATTCAGTGACAAAGACAGTGGCTGCGTCCGAAACCGCCTACTTCTCTACTATATAGTAGG
>NW_015509071.1:3442-4492 GCF_001515645.1 Sinocyclocheilus grahami | reverse complement strand
GTTCCCGGATGTCCTACTGCTTCTGCCCAGCTTCTTGAGTGCTCGTCAATGGTTACTTTTCTATCCCAGGAGGCCACGCGAGAGGATACATCATAAAAAAGAAGAAGAAGAAGATGCGTCATAATCGAACATGGCGGGAAATTTGGATGAGGGTGTTTACAAATGTACGTATTACAAACCAAAACACGGTTCCTTGTTTTAAATTTGCATTTGTTGAACTACTTTAGAGCAAACTGCTGAACGTGTAAAGATGCTAAATGGTATAGTATAGTTGTGATGTTGCTGTATAAACACGTTTTATTATGTATAGCTAACAAGGGACTCCAGGAAACACAAAGTAGGTTTACATAAATTTTAAACCATATACATCTTAAATACGATTACTAAATGTCTATTTCATATCTGGTAGGAAAATCTTCTATATGAATTTCATAGAAGTATTTCATAGAAGTATGTCTAACAGGTCCTAGATATGAAGTAGACATCTGACTGATGTATATGTGTGTTATTGTGTAGTACAATTCACTGTTGTCAGCACTGTTTGCAATAGATGAATGTAAGTAATGTAAATAAATTTCCATAAAGTAACTAAATATAAGTAATTTATTTTATTTGTCCATTAGTCCTGTTGTAAAATTGAGGAACATTTGACTACTTAACACTTCGTCAACTACCTCAAAATGTAAATGTAGTTTTGAGCACACAAATCTCAGAGATAACTTGACTCTTGTCTGGATGCTACAGGGACAGATGAGACACACGTCTGCATATCCGGCGAGACGAGAGCGGCTAATGAAGCCCTCTTCACCAGAAAAACGGAATGCTGCCATCAAAGGCTTTGAGTGAGTATACTACAGAAATGAAGAAGTTGTAGTTTATTTCAATTATTGTAATTTCAAACAGAGTTATTACAGAACTTTTCTGATTCTTGATTTCTGTTAATTTGCTGCAGAGCTTTTGTGGTGGAGCAGGGCCTGCAAGGCAGAGTGACAGCATTTGTAAAACAAAAAAAAAAGGGAAAACCTCAAACAAAAATATAAAGATAATTTT
>NW_015509071.1:0-1875 GCF_001515645.1 Sinocyclocheilus grahami | reverse complement strand
GGGATTTTGTTGTGCAGTGCTAGTGTCCGGCAGTGCATAATGTTGGTTCTTATAACACTTGTAATGCTCAATGTTTGGGTTATTCCAGCAGATGAAGTACTTTCACCAAACATAAATCTCCTTGAAGTACTAGAGAAAATAACAACCATGGAAAAAAGGATGGAATCTATGGAGAATGAAATGGAGCGACTAAAAACCGAGAACAAAGGTAACGTGACGGGATACTATACATGACCGTGCCAGTTTAAAATGAACCGCAATTTGTATATGTCTAAATGTTTATAACACCATATTGTTTTACTGAAAGATTATAAAAAAAGTTAAGTTGCGTATCACTACTTGACAAAGTTAAGTCTTTCTTCAGCTTATATTCACTGTCCACATATGCACTAAACATTTGTTTATTATTTTAGAACAAGCAGAAGAACTGACGATTTTGAATAAAACAACAGTTGACACCAATATCAAACTGGATGAACTAATGAAGCAGAATCAAGGTAACAAATGACAATTTCTAAAGTCACTAAAAATTAAGGCTGTTACAACTTTGTAAAAATTTGTCATCAAGTTAAATGAGTCGGGATTCATTTAATGTTGAATTTTGCTTTTTTATTTTTATATATTTTTCTAAAATATGTAGCTCCACAGTACTGCAGTTTGTACAGAGCTTAAGTTACACTCTTGGTCTTCCGCATGAATACATTAAACTTATCAAATGTGACCGTAACGACATAATATTATAAAATATTTGTGTTCCATATAAATGCCGTTTTTAAACTAATCATCCCAAATCCTGGGGAAAAATTTTTTTTTAAGATTTATTGAGCACTAAATCCCTATTAGAATGCATTTCTGCAGAATGAAGACTGGAGTAATGGCAAATAAATTAAATGTATTCTTGTAAACCATGAAATGCAGCCTTAAGAGACAAATCTTACCAACCCAAAACTTTTGAACAATAAGCATGAGAGAATTTGTAATCTGATTTGTTTGTTTTAGCTCCTAAAGTGGCTTTCTCAGCCTCTCTGTTGAGCTCTTTCGGACCACAAAGCGTTGGACCCTTTCATAATGGTCTACACACCCTGATTTATGAATATGTCTTCCTTAATATTGGCGACTCCTATGATCCAAACACAGGTGAATCTATTCATATAGTGACTGTATCTGTGTTTTTTTTTATTTATTTTTTTATAATGCTCTCATTTGAATGCATCTAATTAACCACTGTCTGTTACAGGAATCTTTACAGCACCTGTGAGGGGAGCGTATGCTTTCAGGGTCTTCTCCAAGGCCTTTGGAAGTCCAGAGAGAGATGTTACTGCAGGCCTATTTAAGAATGACCAGCACATCATTTCTACACATGGACAGCAAGCAAGCGGTTTTATCAGCTCTTCAAATGGAGTCTCTCTGCTGCTAGAAGAAGGGGATCAAATGAAGGTGAATCTCTATCCTGGACAATGGATTTTCGACGATGGAGAACATCATCACAGCACATTCAGTGGACATCTGCTTTTCCCCATGTGAGCTTGCAGACCATTTATAAAATTAAAAAAGCAAAAGCATGTCCTTAAACCGCTTAAATCATTGTACTTAATGTAACTGAATGTATAATCAAGTGTCTGTCAAATTCATATAATTTCTTAATATGGCTTTAAATCAGTGTCATTAGTGTAAAATGAAAATGTGCAGAATGCAACATTACAACTGATGGAAAAGATTATGTATTGGCGTATCGGCACAAATTCATGGGTTCACTTCCAGCAGCTTGACTGGGCCAAAAGCAAGAATAAAAATACCTGTTTCTTAGTGCATCTGTCCTACAGTTTGACGGTTCTGTCATGAGCTGATGAGGCTCTCGTTAAGCTGCAGTACACT
>NW_015509070.1:16243-17006 GCF_001515645.1 Sinocyclocheilus grahami | reverse complement strand
CGGTTATAGAATGGTCTTACCTGAAAATATCAACTGGGTCATCCATTACCGGTGAGCTGGATTCCTCTTTCCTTGGCTTGGATCTGGAGTCTTCTCTTGTATTAGTATCGGTGATTAACCATGTGGATGGATGATAACAGCCTTCTGGCCCATATCTATGAGCTGATAACCACTGATAACGCCCATTCAATCGAGTGATAACATTCGAAGCGGGTGCTTATTCAGTACTCAAATGTCATACCCATCTATGCAATGCAGTGGAATACTGCAATAAGTAGTCAAAATAGTCAAACATTATTTTATTTTATTTATCATTATTTTTCAGTATTATACCCTCATTGGGGGCTGAGCCTCCCTAAAATGAAAATCCTAGACTCGCCCCTGGATAGGGCTGCAACTAACGATTATTAGTACGATTAATCGACTAATTGTTGATTATTTCACTGATTAATCAGTAGACTTTGATTATTCAGCTTTTGCAATTAGTTAATAAAATATTTATTATGTAAATAAATAAAGGTAATCACTTCACCTTTTGAAAATCATATTATGTAATTACAATTATTATACAATTAATTTATACAAATAAATATATTTGGCACAAAATGAGATGACAGACAGAGAGAAAATCTCTCATTCACCATTTAATTAGCCATAAGAAAAAGTAACTGAATGACATCTCCTTTTGTAAGTCATATGGATAAGAAACAAAATAAAGGTAAAGTGATAAGACGTTTTATTTTTGGATAAACTATTTTATTCA
>NW_015509070.1:0-13771 GCF_001515645.1 Sinocyclocheilus grahami | reverse complement strand
AATAAAATATTTATTATGTAAATAAATAAAGGTAATCACTTCACCTTTTGAAAATCATATTATGTAATTACAATTATTATACCATTAATTTATACAAATAAATATATTTGGCACAAAATGAGATGACAGACAGAGAGAAAATCTCTCATTCACCATTTAATTAGCCATAAGAAAAAGTAACTGAATGACATCTCCTTTTGTAAGTCATATGGATAAGAAACAAAATAAAGGTAAAGTGATAAGACGTTTTATTTTTGGATAAACTATTTTATTCACAACATAATCTCTCTTAAAATACCTTATAGGGTTATGATAATCAAAACAGTCCTGAGCTAGATTAAGCTTTGATCTCTGCAAACCCAACTATAACTTTAATTAAACGTTTTTCCCCCACTAATAAAAGCATTTGATCATTAGCTAGCTCCACACTGGAGAGCTGCTTTATAACAGAAAATCAAGTTGTAAAGTGACACTGACTCTGGTTTTTCATGTTTAATACTGTAAAGCTGCTTGATTTAAGGCTATCTATTGCATAATGTACTGTAAAATAAATAAATGTGACGTGAATGGACTTTACTGGAGTACTGAACTTCAGAGTTCGTGGAAACATTGCTGTAATCAAATGTGTTCTTAAGTGCTACTTTCACACCGCGGTCAAAGATTTGTTGTGTTTATTTTGTTATTGAGAGGAAAGCACACGGCATATATTTACATATTCATCTTGTTCTCTTGAATTGCATCAGGAGAGCTGAATTACAATCTTGTTACAAGTACAAGTAACGTACTTGTATTACAAGTAACGCGGTGGTCAAACCGCGTTACTGCAGGCTCTTATATTAAGGTCATATAAGATCAAACGACTACTCGACTACAAAAATATTTGTTGACAATTTTTTTTTGTCGATGATGTCGACTAATCGTTTCAGCCCTACCCCTGGAGTCAGTAGTAAAGACTTTTATATTTAAAGAGACTGAAACAGGGCTGTAAATAAATAAGTTATTTTTACTTTTAATACCGTTTTCCTATTGTTCAAACTAATGTTTTATATATGAGATTGAGCTGAAGAATGAATGCTGTATCAGATGCAGGTAATCACACTCTCAGTCCATCTCTCTCATCTAGTGATGGGAGAAACAAACTAATTCGAAGCTTTGAATCAATTAAACCAATTGCTTCGCAAAATGATTCACTGTTTCGTAGCGCTCGAAACACCACACGCTGGTGACGCCTGCTGGTCAAAACTGTGTAAATGCAACAAAAACTCAGGCCAAAACATGCATAAAAACAGCTTTTACAAACCAATGTAAACGCTTTCTTTAAAATACAATATATTAAATGCAATCAAAATAATAAAATACCATTAAAAAAGAAGTGTCTGTAAAATAGGCCTATGCGTCTTTAAAATAATTATTTTTAATTTGCAAAGGCTTGTTTTGTTTGTTTTATGGAGAGCTTGTCTAAACAGGCCAGTAAGGGACTATTAACTACTACTCATTTTTTTAATTACACAAATGTCTCATAAAAAATGTCTACAAATTGATCAGACTGATCCGAGATCGTATAACCATAAACACTGATGCAGTGGTTCGCCGCTGCGGGGCGATCTCAGTGAACTCGCATGATTCACGGGTTCACAGAGATCGCCCCCCTAAGGCGGATTATTGAAATTTCGAAACGTTTACTGAAATCACATGACTTTGTGACGTTTACTGAAATCACATGACTTTGGCATTTTGATACGCGCTCCGAACCTCTGTTTCGAAACAATTGATTCGCAAAGTTTTCGTAGCTTCACGAAGCAGTGTTTCAAAAGCGGCCATCACTACTCTCATCATACTCGACTCCACATAATACACAGCTTTTAATGAAGCCGCTCAACATTCCTAGTTAATCACACTCTCAGTCCATCTCTCTCATCATGCTCTACATAATACTGTACAGTGAGCTTTTAATACAGTGATGCAATAAGCTTTCAATAAAATGACATTCTTGAATTAGTGACGGATCTTGAGCTCAGCTGTTAAACTGTCTAACTGAGATTTGAATCTGTGGCAGAAGGAAGTAGTTCTGCACATAAGAGGGTTTTTAAAGACACCCTGTTGTTATTTTTCTTATATATTTACATACTTGTGGTGTCGAACTGTTGTATAAACGCAATATCAGACTCGTAGCCATGAGATATGGCTTTATATCGGCACGCTGTGGTTACCTGCGGCCAAATCACAGCCGCTGTTACAGTTTAACTGGTGACCGTGTTATCTGGTGACCTTCTTCCGGTTTCAGGTCCTCTGCTCCAGATGTGATGGACCGCCCGCAGCAGATTCGCCGATTCTGAAAGCACAAACTGACGTGATATTAAACTGTCTAATAAATGCAGACTTGCTCATTGCATGCTTTTGGTATTCTTGTAAAGATTACAAATCATTGGTACGATTGCTTGTAACGGCTGAAGTATGGAAAATAAATCAAAAGTCTGCTTGGCACGGGTTTCGAACGCGCGCTAAAAAGAGGTGCTATGTGTGACGACAGTAATGTATGCACTGAGCTATCTGACTTCTCTAGCCCAGCTGCAGATTTTGGGATTGAGGTCGGGATTTTATTCTCGGCGTTACGTAACGCAGCTGCCAGAATCAAGGAAGTGTGCCCGTGTTAACTTGTGACCCGTGTTTACCTATTATGAAAATGAACCATGGTTATTATAGTAAAAGTATATTACATTTCATTGTTCATGATGTTAAAGTATATTTCATGGAGTCTCAGATAATGGTACATTTGTGGCTACTATGGTTTACTTACAAACGCTATTGTTAAACTATATTTACTATAGTAAAAACATAGTACATTTCGTTAGAGACTAGCTGATGTCTCATTTGATGGATATAATTTCGCTGTTATTTTCTTGTAGAATTACTTTGGACTTGATTTCTTATTTGATTGTAATAGTGAATGAAATGTAAATGACATCCACTGAACCAGTTTTGTATAGGGGTGGGTGATCTGGCGATTTTATATCGTGATCGATCTTGAAGACGTCCACTACTTTCTCAAGTAATGACGATCTACTTTTCAAGCGAATCGTAGAGATCGCAATCTTTTATGTCCTCGTGATAGCGGGACTTTTATTTTGACAGCACTGAGAACGCCTGAGAAAGACAGCACCTGAGCATACAGTACTCACTTTCACCGTGTTCATTAGTTTACGGTCTCTGTTTAATAGTCAAATCTGTGATCAGTCTTGGCTGGTCCCTGAAGCGTACGATCACACCGGTGTGATCAGTCTTGGCTGGTCTCTGAAGCGTACGAACACACCGGTGTGATCAGCCTTGGCTGGTCCCTGAAGCGTACGAACACACCGGTGTGATCAGTCTTGGCTGGTCCCTGAAGCGTACGATCACACCGGTGTGATCAGTCTTGGCTGGTCTCTGAAGCGTACGATCACACCGGTTTGATTAGAACTTTCAGTGTGTCACGTCATCAACTGCTGCATTCAAATCTGCTTTCGCGCTTTGGCTGGCGCGGAGTCAGATTGAACGTGCTGAGCGCTTGTCATATTATCACAAATATTTATGAAGACAACGAGTAACTAGTTAAGTTAGGTTAGCTAGTTTACAGTAGAACTAACGTTAAGCCAGTTGCTAGGCCTGTCACGATAACTACTTTTTGCTGCTAAAAAACATTCTTTAATGTGCACCATTTTGTGCTGTGATGTTTTAATTTGCTCCAGAACAGTGGATTGCGGCTTTGAAATCCAGTGCATTTGGATTTATTCCGACACGGAGAACAGACAGCACGATCTGCAATCTGTTGGTGACATTCATAATCATGTAAACATAACGGGCGATATATTGCGTCGCCAAACGTTATTGAGGTCATGTACATATATTGTGCGTTAAGTAGATATATTGATTATTGCGACAGGCCTAATGCTCGCTAGTTGCAGAGAATTTGATCAAAGTGGATTTTCAAAAATGGCGACAGAACAATCGCATGCCTATTTCAAAATTGCTAACTACTAAGTTTTGATTAACATGTATTCTTTTCGTCTATTTTTTTTTAAATTTTATTTGATAAATACATGTTTTATGTGTAAATAGCAAGCATGATCTAAGTTGGTAGCAGGTGTAAAGCTGATTGGACACAATAAATATTGTGTGAGTGTCATACAATCAAGATTGAAATATTAGTCACCGAACTTTTGATTATTTGCTTTCTAACTATCCTTTCCAGAATGTAAATGCATAACTGGATGTCATGTCCAAACGGAAGTGAATTAGTCCTGTGGAGGATGCCACTACACACATTCTGTCTGGCAAAGACACCCCATGCTTTGAGGAGAGATTCATTCACTCTCATAAAGGTTAGTAACAGTATCTCAATGCTTCTTTCGTCCCGTTCCACAGGAAGATACTGTAGCAGATTGGGAATCGTTCTAAAACTGCATCCCCTCTTAACAGTAATACATTCATAAGATAATTGCACAAAATGCATGTGTAAAGCTGTATTACACTGAATAGTCTAATTTCAGTAGGTATTTTACTGGTATTCTTGAGATGATTCGTTACTGTTGCTACAGTTGCTGTTGTGGGCTGTGCAACCGAACGAGCAGCTTTTCACATAGGTTTAAACTGACCAGATGTTGGAAGAAGGTTGCATGTCCTGTAATTAATGTGTGCATGCCCTTTAAAGGCCAGGTCAATTGAATAAAGAACCACTTAATTCCTACAGAGACACTTAATATTCAACACCATGCCATCTCTATCTCTATCTTAGGTAGAGGTGTGTTTGCTAGCATGTCCATTGACAAAGGATGCTTCATTCTTGAATACCGTGGAGAGTTACTTTCCCAAGAGGAGAGCCAAACACGACAGAATAGATACAATGAAACAGAAAATACCTTCTTGTTCGACTTTGATTGGAATGGAAGACAATGGTGGTAGGTTTTGGGAACTATTTTGATTGATTATTTTTGACTTATTGGAACCAAATTTCATGTTTTTTCCTCTCTCCCATGTTAGCATTGATGCCTCAAAAGAAGATGGTTCACTTGGGAGACTAGTGAACGATAATTACAAGACTACTATATGTAAAGTGAAAAAAATAGGTGCTGAAAGCAAACCGCATCTGTGTTTGTTTTCAATTAAGGACATAGCTTCAGGAGAAGAATTAACATTCAACTATGGAGATTCAAACTGGCCATGGCGTACTCTGGTAATCAGGTCTCTATTTAGTATGTGTTGGTATTGTTGAGTAATGTGTTAGTTGACTTTCTGTGTTTTATTACTTGATGAACAGAACAGAACAACTTAAACGGTCTCTGGACTGTCTATTAAATAATAATGATGCAGTATTGACACAACATTGCATAGTGCAGTCATACACCATTTTTTTGTTGAAATGGCCTTCAAATATTCAGAGCATGTTCTCTCTTTACAGGTGAACCGAGCAACCCCTCACAGTGAAGAGAACGCACCATCAGAAGAGGGTACATGCCTTCCTACCAAAATAAACAGGAGTCCCAAGCCAACTGAACAGGTAGACATTTTTGGTTTAAGCAGGCGCGGCTCGTCTATATGGGCAGGTGGGCAGAGCCCCACCAAAATATTCATCCAAAACATAGACCTCTATATAAACTGAATCAATAGTAAATTGTAAATGTGTTCAGCATTCTGCAACAAATATTTTTCAGATTTTCTAGACTATTTGAAGTCGTAAAGTAAGCATTATATATTAAAATCCCTCGCATGGCTTACATGATACTAAGCGGGGCAGACGGTGCCAGCGCCCCACAATTTTGCAGGTCAGTAACTAGTTGTCATACCTGTTTTTTTCTATGTGGAGCAGTGGATCAAATTAACAAAGTAGGCTATCCGTTAAATCCTTTAGTTTAAATGTGCTCACATGACCTGTCAATCAACATTAGCGCGCCACCCACAGGATAACGCAAGGACATCTCTGCCCAAATTTTGTCCCCATGTGTTCAGAGATTAGAATATAAAGCTTACAACATTTAAAAAGCTTATATTTTTTCATATATTAGCGCTACGACCCTGAATCTGCCCCACCTAAATTTATGGCTAGGAGCCGCTACTGGGTTTAAGTCGAGCTCTTGATCTTCTGATAAGGCGCAAGGCCCTCAGTAGAATTTAAATCTAATCTATTTTAGATTTTGATTAGGGATGCACCGAAATGAAAATTCTTGGCCGAAGCCGAAACCTAACAAAATGAAATACTGGGCCGAATACCGAACACGGTTTTTACGAGTTTTTTTCCCCATGTATTTTGCTAATTTTTTTTCACTATTGCATGAATTAAATAGCCAAAATGTGCTTGTTACTGTTTTGTCTTGCTTTTCAAAGAAAACAAATTACAAAACAACAATTTAAAAATATTTAACACTGAACATTTTTAACATTCTAACAGACACTATACCAACAAAACACAATTTAGCTTAAAATTAATGATTTAGTCAAATAATATTTTTTGGCGATCAGACCCCCTTCTTGAATCAGGCATGTATTTTTTTACTGTACAATTAACAGCAGCCTTGCTGAGAAGAGACTTCTTTTAAAACATTAGAAAATATTACAGATCCTAATTTGAACACTATGTGTGAATGTTATAATAAATGTATTAACGGAGCTTTTGAAATGATTATTATCATTATTATCTTTTTATTTTATTTTACAGAACAACAGTAAATTTACAATACTAACATCAGCCATTTCGCAAATTCAGTCATCATACAGTAACCAGCAACAATCACCCCTTCCTCTTCTCATTGAAGACATGCGATGCAGCACTAAACAGTCTCTCACTGTCGGTGCTTGTAATGATTTTTGCATCTTTCTCCGACAGCTTAAATGCTTCAACACTGCTGACATGTGTGCTGCATTATAAAGAGTGTGCACCTCTCACTCTGCACTGGTTGCTATTTTGTTCGGTACAATTTATTCTGTCTTTTCGCTTATTCGGCTGAACACCAAAGGACAATTTTTTTCTATTTTTGGCCGAATAATTTCAGTTGCCGAACATTCAGTGCATCCCTAGTATTGATTAATAGACTTATTTTTAACATAATAAGAATGTCCTCATTTTTAAACTGTGAGGTTTTTTGAGGATTCCATAAGTGTGTGATGAGAGCCTGTCCACTGTACTGACATTGATGTGTGAAACGTGCCATGTGTGTGTGGATGTCCTGATGTTTCTCCAGTATGAAATAAATATAGTGAGTTTGTCTTAATTATGGTTTTAACATAATAAGAATGTCCTCATTTTTAAACTGTGAGGTTTTTTGAGGATTCCATAAGTGTGTGATGAGAGCCTGTCCACTGTACTGACATTGATGTGTGAAACGTGCCATGTGTGTGTGGATGTCCTGATGTTTCTCCAGTATGAAATAAATATAGTGAGTTTGTCTTAATTATGGATGATTGGTGTGGAATCAAATGGAATGTGTTTTGTATGCTTTCACGCGTTACAACGATGACTGTAAAGAGAGTTACAGATCCATTTGCTGTTGATCATCTTTGTAACTGGTTGTTTCTGCCCTGATCTAATGTGTATGTTCTTATTAAATCAGATTGGGAGTCATTTGTCTGAACCAAGGCCTTCAAATAGTGATCAATGCACTGACCGCAACAGTGACCATTCATCCACAGCTTCTGACACGATGGAGAACCATTCTCAGGTTAGATCTCTTGCACTAAACCCTTGTCACATGGACTGATAGCATTAACCAAATTGAGACAACCATTGGTTGCCCATATCAGCACCAATCACTGAACTCAACACAGTACAGCCCATCATCCCTACATGATCTTAGCACTGTTTTGACTTGTATTTTATGCAACTGCATTAATGTTACGGGACTTTTGAGTATTCATACGTTGTAATTTTCAGTGAATTCTGTCCTCTCTTTACAAAAGTGTCTAGTTTTTTATTACTATATCAGATAATGTTCATATTGCATTAGGGCTGGGTAAAAAAATATTGCGACTCGACAGCGCAGAGAGGACGTGTTTATTAGCGCCACCGAACTGACAGCGTGGCGCGAACATTACTCCCCGGAGAAGTTCGTGTTTTTTTCCTTCACGTAACAATGAAGATCAGTATTAAGTTGTTACATTTCTTTTGCTTACATTTCTAAACTAAACAGTTGTACTTTGAAGAACTGCACATATAAAATATATAAGACTTTAATAAATTTACAATACCATCGTTCTCTTGAGGAGCACACCCAGCTTCTAGTAGGCTATATTTTTTTATTTTGTACTAAGTTATTATTGTTGTCGTCAAGTTCTACATTCAGCACAATATTGCCCATTTTAAATTTGAACTATTATTAAATAGTATATATAGATATATGGGATTTTTGTTGTCTGTAGTAAAGGGAACGTTGTTATTTAACTTTAACATTGCAATTTTATATAATGGATACGGTTTGTAAGGCTTTTCTCTACACTCCAAATTAAATAAATAAATACAATTGAATTAATTAAAAAAACTCTTTAAAAATTGGTGACAGTGTATGTAAATTAAAGATGCATTTTGAATTTTGCACTGCATTGTGTTTTAGGTTTATCGGAAAACACATGAAAATTAACCATGATTTTATTACTGTTGTGACAAGTCAGAAGCGTGTGGATCCATTTGCAGCTTTTATTAGAATAGTCAATACCGGCAAGGGAGAACAGCAGAGACAAGGATGAGACAGAGTCGTGTACCAGGCGAGAGATCGGGGCAGGCAGAGTAATGGGAAACAGTCCAAGAACAGATGCACAGAAAATCAAACACGGGTAAACACTCGGAAATGACAGCCAGGGCAAATCAAGACTTCGCAGAGAGTCTGTGTGTGTGAGTGGTTTATATGTGTGTGTGTGTGTATATGAGGTGCAGGTGTGGATGATTAATCAGGGGTGATGGGATTTGGAGTCCGAATGGGAATGGCTAATATTCGAGAGACGGTTCCCCCTGGTGGTGCGGAGGAGGCGGTATGGGAGCCTCCTCTGTAACAATTACACTAACCTTTTAACCATATATTTGTAGTTAAACTGTGGGTTAAAAAAAAAGACAATCAATCCATGGTTACTGCACTTTTACTATAGTAAAACTATTGTTAATTTCCGTATTTCCGTAAAATTAATGTCCTGACAGAAAAGTATCAGTACATTTTACTCTTTTTTTCAAGTATAATCATATGCTACATTTACACAAATATCCTTAAATGTAAAATTAACTTAAAATATGCCTTGAGGAACGAAACCATAAAATATTTTAATTCTAAGAGGATAGTGGAAGTTTCTGCTGTGAACGTGACTACCTACTAAATATAGGCTATACGTGCTTCAAAGTAGCTAACTGCTGTTTACATGTAATAATATGAAAGATAATAAGTAACTCTTCATTATGTTATGTGCAGGAAAAAAACACGAACTTCTGTGGAGAGTAATGTTCGCGCCACGCTGTCAGTTCGGTGGCGCTAGTAAACACGTCCTCTTTGTCGCGCAGCTCGGTCCATTGACAGGTCAACACGGCGCAAACACTTTAATACTGCGCTGTTTTGTCTCACTTTTGGGTTGTTTGGCTTCCCATAAGTTTCAGCACAAAATAAACATGACTAAACATCCGAAGGTAAGTTAAAAGAGTAACTTTACAATCCGTATTCCTGTCTCGTGTAATCGCTCAATCAGTGTTTCAGCCGCGCAAAGACGTCAATATAACGTCTTGTAAACAATGTCACGTAACATCACATTTACCTCAGAAAAACATATTCGGTGACCATAAACTCATTAGTCAGCTAGAAAAATAAACTGTAGAGAGGGGCATTTTGTTAAATATATGCACCATATAACATATTCATTATAATCTTTACTGTTCTTCAATGTTTAATTTATGTTTGAATAAATCCATCAAGTTTTTGACAACCATCATTTAAATGTTTATATTTCAAAAAACGAATTGAAGTAGAAGTATTATTATGTAGCTAATTGTAACTTTATTATTTTAAAAACTTAAATTTTAGCAGTTGTATATTAGCCTACAAATCAGTCAATTTTAACCTTCAATATTATAGTAATGTTGTACCAACTGGCTCTCATGTATATTTTACAGCATTAGTTGAGTGATTTTTTTCAGAAAATTTGGCATGTACTGTGTACCTGATATGTATCCAAAATAATCAATATTGAATCAAATCGAATTGGTAATCGAATTGAATCGCAAGCTTGTGAATGAGAATCGAATCGTGAAATTTGTGTCAAAACCCAGCCCTATATTTCATAGTTTGTCCTCATTTTTAAACTGTGAGGTTGTTTGAGGATTCCATAAGTGTGTGATGAGAGCCTGTCCACTGTACTGACATTGATGTGGTGTGAAACGTGCCACGTGTGTGTGGATGTCCTGATGTTTCTCCAGTATGAAATAAATATAGTGTGTTTTTCACAGTGGATACTGTTCTCTCTTTACAGGTGAACAGAGCAGTCCCACGCTGTGAGGAGAACACACCTTTGGAGGAAGATACATGTCTTCCTTCCAACATGAGCAAGAAGCCAACTGAACAAGTAATGCCATGTGTTACATTAACCAAGCTCCAATTAAGTAATCATTTGGCCAGTTTAAAAAAAATAAATCTCAACATACTTCAAGTTCTGAACTACCTATTTATAAACCACAGGTACTATATAGGTTTGCTGCCCAGCTAAACAGACTGAAAGAACATCATGACAAATGTGCTCAACGCTATGAACAACTGTCAACAAGAACACTTGAAACTGAAAGAGGGGTGACTGATTACTCACAGAATGATGAATCTGAGGTATGTGCTAGTTTTTTTGTTGGTGGGGGCATCGAAATGGCTTTCAGTATTCATATGCTTAATATTCCTCATAGGGGCATTTAATACAATAATGTTTTTCCCACAGATATCTTGTGAGGAATCCTCCTTTTCTGACTACAGTGACAAAGAATATATCCCTGATACAGACAGTAGCTCCTCAGACAACAGTTGTGAAAGTGAAGAACTAAATATCTGGCATGCTGAGCCAGTGAAGGGAGGTGCTGTAGAGTTTAAGAGTACAACAGACACGAGTACAAGCTCATCCTATCACAGTTCCACATCTGTGACATCAATGCCTACTAAAGTGCAAAAAAATAGATACAAGAAGATACAATATTGTGCCTATTGTCAGAAGCCATACTTTAAAATCGCACGGCACTTGGAGTTTGTTCATCGCAATGAACTTGAGGTAGCTAAGGCATTCAGCTTCGATAAAAGGTCAAAGGAAAGAAGAGTGAGATTACGCCTTTTGAAAAGTAGAGGGAACTTTACCCATAATGCTGCAGTTTCAAAAGCCGGAAACGGGGAAATGGTTGCTTGCAGACGGCCCAAATAAGTAAAATCTACCTATGACTTCACTCACTGTATCCACTGTCAAGGTCTGTACAACAGAAAGACACTATGGAGACACATCCGAACATGCCCACAGAACCCCAAAAATGAAAACCGCACAATTGGGCAGAAGAGAGTTCAGTCAATCAACAGCTTGACCCTTCCTCCACCAGTGGATGTTAGCAAAACTCTATGGACCATTGCTTGTGAGATGGTGAATGATGAAGTTTCAGATGTTGTCAGAAATCATCAATACATTCTTTTTTTAGGGGAGCAGATGTACAACAGGCTGAAGTCACATTCAGGAAGAAATTACTACATTAAGCAGAAAATGAGAGAAGTAGCAAAGTTACTCATCACTGCCAGATCACTGACACCCATTCATAATATGGTGGACTTCATCCAACCCTGCAACTTTCCTCACGTTATAAAAGCAGTAGGAGCAGTGGCAGGATTTAGTGAGGAGACAAACACCTACAAGATTCCATCACTGGCACTGAAGCGTGGACACAGCTTGGCGAAGATTGCCAACTCCGTGGAATGCAATGCACTGATGTCAGGACGCGACACGGCTGCAGAGTCTGCACGAAACTTCAGACATTTGTATGAAAGCAAATGGAATGAGGCAGTGTCTGCAGCTGCACTGACTACTCTGGGTGAGGCTAAATGGAATAAGCCACAAGTCCTACCATTTACAGAGGATGTCAAAACACTGCACTCATTTTTGAACTCAAAACAGCAGTTTTGTGGATGCCCTACAAGAAAAACCAAATAGCAAAAACTTTGCCAATCTTTGCAAAGTCATGCTAACACAGATCGTTATTTTTAATAGACAAAGAGAGGGTGAAGTTTCCAGGATGAATATTCAATCTTACACGTCTAGAGACCAGGCACCAATGCACAGAGATATCGCTGTGGGACTCAGTGACTTTGAGAAAAAGCTTTGTGGGTACTTCCAAAGGGTGGAAATACGTGGTAAGAGGGGTAAGAAGGTACCAGTGTTGCTGACCTCTAATATGGTTGTGGCCATGGATCTCCTTGTAAACATGAGAGAAAAGTGTAAAGTTCCTGTTGAAAACCAGCATTTGTTTGCTCGTCCAGGTGCTCTGTCTCATTATCGTGGTGGAGACTGCATTCGCCAGTATGCACAAGCCAGTGGAGCAAAGCATCCAGATGCCCTTTGCTCAACAAAGCTGCGTAAGCAAGTAGCTACAATGTCCACAGTATTTAACCTAAAAGACAATGAGATGGATCAACTGCCCAACTTCCTTGGCCATGATATCAGAGTTCATCGGGAGTTCTACCGCCTCCCTGAAAGCACTCTACAGCTTGCAAAGATTAGTAAACTCCTTATTGCAATGAAAAAAGGGAAACTGCCCGAACTCCAGGGTAAAGGATTAGATGGTATAACAATAGATCCACAAGGTAAATATAATTGTGTAATATGCATTTTAACACAAACGGTAATCATGATTAGTAGTATTTCACAATAATGTATATTCTGTAGAGTATTAGGAGTGGTGTCAATATTTCCTAAAATATCAAACATTGGCAGGTAATTTAATACAGAAGCAATGTACTAGAAGTTTAGCTTCACAGATTTTTGTAATAGGCCACATCGAGAGAAAATGAAGTAGAAATGGTGTGATAGTGGCATTCAACAGCTTTATGCTTTTGTCTTAATTAGATGAAATCGATGTGTCCAGCAACAGTTCCAGTGATAAGGCAGAACCGCAAACTTCAAGCTGCAGAAATCAAGAGTATGAGGATCATGTGAATGGTACATGCGTTTATTGCAATTCTATACATTATTATTCCTCCAGCTCTGCTTTTACTCCATTACTCTGGATAATTACGCTGGATAGGAAGTGTACATTTCAGCGATTGCATGAGTCACTGTGCTGTACTTTAGATTGTTGCTCGTTTTTTCCACTATCAGCAGGCAACCTGCAAGACGAAGGACCTCAAGACGAGGGTCTCAAAGTATCTTCAAAGAAAAAGGCCAACCAGGGTATAAGAAAATGTATAGTAACTCACTTGACTAAAAAGTCTTGGCCTCTGCTAATCTTTGTCTGCTTTTTAAGTTAAAGTCATAAGAATACCACATTTATTGTAAAGATACTGGAGTGCAATATTAAGAGAATTGACATAGCCTTGCAAAGTAGTGCAGTAAAGCATTGGCATGTTCTTATTATTCAGGTAAAGACTTGAATAATTGATTATTGAAATGCTTCATTATAGGCTCCCAGAAAGCACATGTGGGTAGACCTAAATCCCCCTCCATGGTAGACCTGGACGATGCCCATCTCAGACAAGGTAACCATGTTTTACTAGGAGAATAGCTCAGGACTCACTCTTCAACATGGTCCCAATATGTAGGTATG
>NW_015509069.1:16303-17010 GCF_001515645.1 Sinocyclocheilus grahami | reverse complement strand
GTCGCCAGGGCACACAACTGCCGTCTCATTTCTCTTCTTTTCTTTTCTTTATTTTTATTTTCTTCTTTGATATTTCCTTTTCTGCCTGCTGCCTGTTTGGTCTGCATCCTGAAAGGGAAGAATGGTAATTTGTCTTTAGTGGTTGTCACATCCTCTGTCCTCTGTAGCTTTGGTCCAAAACCTAGTGAGCTACCTACCAAGACAGCATTTTATGGCCTAATAGTAATAATAATGATAATAATAATACTTTTAAAAAGATTTGTGTATATTATGTTTTTTATTTTTATTCTTGGTTCTGGATATGTTGCACGTGAAGTTGCTGTTTTTTTTAAAAGATTTCCAAAAAACACAGCAAGGCAGCTCAGTAGGAACAGAGCACATATCTCCTTTTTCATCTCACTTCTATTCATCTCCTCTTCTTTTGGGATTTCCCTTTGCTTATTTAATAGAGTGCAACACCTTTTCTGCAACCTTGGTTCTCAAGGTCATTTTCCCCAATCATTTTCTGCAAAGAGATTTCAGGAAATTCTTTAATAAAGAGCCTTGTATCTTGTCAGACATCTTTGATTTGAAGTAAAAAAGTAAATGGAGAAGAAAAGACAAAAGTAATTACATTATTTATGAAGGAGTGCACTACAAAACTGAAAGTTTACTTAATCTCTGGCCATCCAAGATATAGATGAGTTTGTTTCTTCATCGGAACAGAT
>NW_015509069.1:11018-12459 GCF_001515645.1 Sinocyclocheilus grahami | reverse complement strand
TCATTTTAGTTTACGTTTTAGTCATTTTGTTGTTGTTGTTTTTTTTCTCTTTTTTTTAATGTCTATATAGTTTTTATGAATTGTAATTATTCATTTTAGTCTATTTAGTTTGAGTTATTTTAGCACTTCAAGTTACACTAAACGAAGATGACAAATGTTGCCTTGGCAACTATCTGAAATAAAATAAGTTTGTTTATTTTATATTCTATTTTATTCCAGTTAATGTTTTATTTCAATTTTTTTAATGGTTTTAGTTTCAGTAACTATCATAACCCTAGGCAAAGTACTTATTATTATTATTATTATTATTATTGTTAAAATTATTGCATTTGATTTAATTGACATTGGTTGATATCTATGCCCCTTTTAGAGAATTGTCAGAAATATTCTATAAAATAAAAGCATGATTTAATTTTTCAATTTTGTGAGCATTTTATTAGACCACTGGTGGAAAAACTGCATTTTTATTTAATGCAATTTTGTCATCACAAATTGTATAATCATCATAATTGTATATAAACTTCTCTGAAACTTTTCAAGAAGTCTTGGTATATTGTACATCGTCTACTTTATGACTTTGTAGAGTTTCTATAAAACCTAATAATCATCATGTGATTGTTACTCTCCTGCATGATCCAGAATGTTCCATAATACAAATATTAATACTGCAATCCATTGTCGTTGTTCATAAACAGATGAGCAGGTTCACATGTAGAACCATGCAAGACACCAGAGATATTTTTAAATGTTAGAAAGTGCATGATTTCTTTCAGCAGATGGACAAATGTGGTCTATTAAAATAAAGGCGTTCTTATTTTGTCCAAATTAAGAAATCCTGTAAATACTTCAGAACCACTTGTACATGTAAGACTTCATACTCCAGCTGTAAAATCCTGCATTTACCCTGGTGGCCAGTGAGAGTCCAGTGTTTGTTTGGCAGAGGGGTCAGAGGTCAGTGAAGGTGACGGTGGGGTCACGCTCAGGGTAACTGAGCTTCCTTCCCTAGCGTTTGAATTAAGATTGTGTTTCACACACACCTCTTCTGCTACAGGACACCCGCGGCCGCTGTGCATCAGTTCCCTGATCGCTTTACAGGGTCACAGAGAGACACGCATGCTGTAACGCTGGCTTGTTATCCGTTCACCGAGATATTCTTCTTCTATATGGCGAGCGCATGGGTTTGTTTAGTCATTTCATCTCTTTTGTAACTCTCAGATGACCCTGGCAAGTGCACTTGAATGTATTTTTTAAATGAAAACAGCTTAAACCAGCGTATGGTGCTTGATGCTTGTCTCGGCCAGTTTTTTTTTACTTTTACATTCAGTGCAGTGCTCTACTGTTTGAGTTACAGGAATGAATGTTTATTAGTTTATGTGCCCTTTTGTTAAATATCTCGGAATAAAGTGTCTTTGTTAATTCAGGTCTTTGTTCAAAAGGACCT
>NW_015509069.1:8658-10199 GCF_001515645.1 Sinocyclocheilus grahami | reverse complement strand
AGAATTTTGGGGGAAATCAAATGTATTTCTGTATTTTTCTAACGCATGAAATTGATCTGAGATCAGACAGTTCAAAAGGTCCCAACTCTGTGTTCACTACAAGATACTCTCACAACTTGAATTCAGCACAGCCAGTGTCACTAACAGTCTGATGGCAATTCGTTTCATACGATAAACATTTTTAAATTATATTTACAGTTAGCTAGATATGTATTTGCTTACCAGATATGATTGCATGCAAACGCTGTAGATTACCAGCAGTCCAGATGTCTCCGTATGTTCACCCAGATGAAATGAATACAGTTGTATGTCATTGGAATATGATTTTATGGTGTAATGTCAGGTGTACAGTTGTCAGTGTTGCCAGTGATAGTATGGCTCGAGTCAGAAACCGCACCGCTCTCTCAGGTTAACTGGGTGGTGACGCTTTAAAGGATTACACCCTTCAGAAAGAAGCAGTTCTTGTTAAATCCAAACTCTTCCATTGCCGACTGACTGCATTTCTTATACTGTGTTGTTTGAGCTGTAGCATTTGTTTTTCCTTCCTCAGGGGTGATCCGAACATGGTTAAGCTCAATGTGGCCATCACCTGTGGATACCTGTTCTATGGTATGAAGCTTTGTTTTATTCTGGAAGTTCAAGCACAGATTACACACAGATCTTTTCAGGTTTGTCTACATACTCTCTTGTTTTCTCTTCCATCATCTCTTCTTCTCTCAGACCTGGTGCTTCTAGCTTGTAACTGGAGTACCATGGGCGATGTGTTTTTTGTCTGTCACCACTTGGCGGCGCTGTATGCTTATGGATTTGTGCTGGTAAGTACCTGGAAATACAGAGGACATGGAAAGCTCTTGAAATTGTGGATATTTACTATAAATAAGGGAGAATAAAAGGGAGAAGCTTTGGAAAGTTCTTATAAGGTGTCATGCATACTTTATAGAAAAGTTTCTGTAAGTCTCTAAAGTGTAATTTTCAACAGTTCTTTATTTAAATTGAGATTTTTGTCATTTTGAATTGTCTTTCGAATATCACAAACTGCCTGTTTTCTTGGGCTTGTCATTTATTTATTTATTTTGTAAGTTAGTTACTATATTATGTTAGTATCATTGAGATACTATAGTATTTACTCATATTTGGAATCAGTTTTTATGTTTATATTTTTAATAATTTTTGGGATTTTTATGTATGTGTCTAGCTTTTATTATTTTTATTTCAGTATTAGTTTGAGTTATTTTAGTACATCAAGCTAAACTAAATTAAAAGGAGAAATGTTGCCTTAGCAACCTGCTGAAATAAAACTTGTTTTTAGATTTGATTTGATTTGAGTTAACGTTTACATTATTTTGTTAGTAACAAACTATTAATTTTAGTTTATTTTTTTAGTTAGACATGTTGGTTACACCTCCCTGACTTTGATTTGGCTGATAAAGCTTTTTTCAGATACTAAAACGGTTTCACTACTTATTTTTAAATAATAATATACATTTTATAAATAATAATAATGATACTACTATTAATAGTTGTATATTTATTTATTTTTT
>NW_015509069.1:2445-4260 GCF_001515645.1 Sinocyclocheilus grahami | reverse complement strand
ACTGCATGTACTCATGGTCAATGGGTTGGGTTAGAGCGACTGTGTCTGTGGATAACTTTTACCAAACATGGTCACAGTACATCAGAGGCTCACTGAAATCTCCCCTGGTACCCTCACACACACACACACAACACTACACATCAGACATCTGCAGTACTGCTGTCTGTGACATTTTGTATGCCTCACACCAAGTCCAAGCATGTACTTTTCACTTTGCTATTACCTGCCAGAGATGGTTTTCATGACTTGTTTTCGGAGCGTGTACAGTATACATTTACTGTATATGTAAAGAAAGTAAAACGGCAAATCAAATAATGTTCATACGCAACTCCAGGAGTTATAAAGCAAACTGAACTGCCCTCAGATATTCATCTTGAAGTTGTTCCCAGATGTAGATTTGCATTCCAGACGCTCTATGATCTTTATATAGTTATATTTATGAGGCATTAAAGTTGTTTGAGGGTCTTTTGTAATCAAGCAGATTTATGATGCCATTTGCTTGTTTACAATAGTCGTCGGTACAATTTGGTTGGTGGGTTCAGGATACGGATGACTACTGTGTGCCGAAAACCTGCCCGTGGCTGTTAGATCTCCAACCGAATTCCTCGAAGCTTTGTAGGTTGAATGAGCCATGGACCATAAATAGGCAGACAGACCTATCCTAGAAAGGAGAGAGGAAAGCAAGGAGGGCAGGGAAATCTCTGGAACTGGCGCTTTCAGAAGCTGCTGTAACTTTTCTGTTTTTCTCACAGTTTCTCCATCCTTCTTGATTTTTCTCTGGCTCATTTGAGCCCATAAACACATATACAGCAATCATTGAATCTGATGCTGATGAGTGCCAAACGCTTATTCACATAAAACTACAGCTGTTTGTCTTTTTACAATCAGTATTGTCAGCTTTTCCTTTGGCTTTTTACCCTCTTTGGTTAGAGTTTTTTCAAAATCTCGAAGCAAAGATCACAGTTTCTAAATGTCCTTTCATGATATCCACTAAACATACAGTTCATTGTAAAGACATTGAAAATCTACTTAAAACTATCCAGAACATCTTAGCAACACTCTAGCAACTGCCAAGTAACCATTTAGAACATCTTAGCAACTGACTAGCAATGCCTTAGTAACCACCAGCTTCGCAAACCTCGAGCAACTGACTAGCAATGCCTTAGTAACTACCAGAACACCTTAGCAACCCTCTAGAAACTGACTAGTAACCATTTAGAACATCTTAGCAACTGCCTAGCAACACCTTAGTAACCACCAGCTTTGCAAACCTCTAACAACTGGCTAGCAATGCCTTCGTAAACACAAGAACAACTTTGCAAACCTCTAGCAACACCTTAGTAACCAACAGCTTCACAAACTTCTAGCAATGCCTTAGTAACCACCAGAATACCTTTGCAAACCTCTAGCGACTGCCTAGCAACACCTTAGTAACCAGCTTTGCAAACAACTAGCAACTGCTTAGCAACGCCTTAGTAACCACCAGAACACACCTTAGAAACCCTCTAGCAACTGCCTAGCAATGCCTTCGTAACCACCAGCTTCGCAAACCTCTAGCAACTGCTTAGCAACGCCTTAGTAACCACCAGAACACCTTCACAAACCTCTAGCAACTGCCAAGCGATGCTTAAGTAACCACCAGAACACCTTTGCAAACCTCTAGCAACAGCCTAAATACACCTCAGTAACCACCAGCTTTGCAAACCCTCTAGCAATGGCCTAGTAACCACAGACCACCTTACACCAACTGCCTAGCAACACCTTAGAAAACCCTAAAACACCTTTGCAAACCTCTAGCAACCACCTAGCAATGCT
>NW_015509069.1:0-940 GCF_001515645.1 Sinocyclocheilus grahami | reverse complement strand
ACTGCTTTATGTGACATTTTTACTGAGATTTGTTATGAAACATTCTAGATCTAAGACTGTGCTTCTGTGTTTTTGATTGAGCTCTTAGAGTATCTGATGTAAAATATTCCCTCTGGATGCACTAGTATAAAAGTGTCTATCCATACTATTACTGAAACTCCGTTAAACATAACTGTGAATGAGTGTGTGATCAAATAACATTAAAACAGATTCTATAAAGTGTCAAAACATCATTGATTAAATCACGACATCATGCTGTCTTAGTTTCATTCCTCATGATGACATCACACTGTGCTGTGCTGGTGGATCGGGAGGTTTTACCAGCTTATGTTGTCTGACTGGACGACACACTCCTGGCCCCACATTCCTATGGCTTGTCATCTGTATCAGAATAACGTAGTGCAATGAAAAAGGAAAATCAGCTCATCTGCATCAAGGCATAACATGGAGACACTCTTCTTTCATCTCTACTTAATTCTTCTCCATCTTTTTAATTTTTATTTTATTGTTAATTGTATTATTACTTTTATTATATCCCCCCCCCCTTCTTTATTCTTTACTCTTCGTTACATAGTCAGATCGGAGTTTATATGGTTTTGTCTTTCTATATCTTGTCCTACTATGTCCTGTCATATGTAAAAAATAAATAAATAAAAGTCTACATTTGTTGGCTCTAAAACAAACTTGATTTAAAGAGAGAGAGAGAGAGAGAGACTAAAAATCACAAAAGTGGGCCACAGTGTATATTAAAATGTATATGAATAAAAAGTTACATTTATTTCTAATAGGATATATTTATTTATATTTATTTTATGTTTATAATGTTGCCATGTTGTCGTGAGCAATTAGGCGAGCGATTCAATAAAACAGAGCACTAAAACAATTACAGACAGACAGACCTATCTATCTATCTATCTATCTATCTATCTATCTATCTATC
>NW_015509068.1:15890-17045 GCF_001515645.1 Sinocyclocheilus grahami | reverse complement strand
GTGACGTCTCCGTTCCCTCCTTCAGGGAACGAGGGTTACATATGTTACGAGACGTTATTTTGATCAGATCCATAAAATATGAAACAGTTATATTCCTTGTTTAAAAAGTGACTATTAACTAAAAGTTTAAAGGTGTAAAGTTGTATTTTAAGTGTGAAATAATGTTGCCCACATAGATCCCATGAAGGTCCCATTTGTTCAAACCTATAGACCTTTTTCTTCGCTTCTCCATGGAGGGCGCCATAGCGGCGAGTGACTTCCTGTAGGATGCTTCGAACTTCCGTTTAGTAATTGTCTTAAGTTAGCGGTAATGGCGAATCGTGGAGGTTCTGGGAAATTTTGTGCCGTTAAAGGCTGTCACAACAGCTACAGAAAGCTCAAAATGTTTCTTGATCAAGAGTGTTATGAACACAAGCCAACAATAAGAGCAGAATGTAAATGCCCAAGACCTTTTAAATTGCACAAGATGCCATCCGACGACGAGGGTAAAAGACAATGGCTCGCAGCACTTAATTTGAAATGTCCGCCCCGTAACATCCATGTATGCTCATTCCACTTTGTGGACAGACAACCATCGACAGAAAATCCATATCCCGAACTTTGGCTTGGATATGATCGTCCATTAAGAAAGAAGAGAAGACGACGAACGTGTCCGGACGAAGGTGAGATTATTAATTAACGTTACGTTATTTACAAGGCTAACGTGCTATTAGGTTTGCACAATTAATTGAAATGCAGCTTATGATACAGTCTTTTCAGTATCTGGACGACCAAGTTCTTATGATGTGTGCTTAAACATCTTTAAGAAACCAGCATTTCATTCAGTATTTAAGTATATCTATTAAGTATAGTCTATATATATATAAACAAAATGTTGTTGCAGTATTTTCACTGTCTGATTCAAATAGGATAATCACAAGTGAAGTCTGATTTATTTAACATCTCTATAGAATCGGCTCTTTAAGTGAATTATTCTGACTCGTGTGTTATGTTGGTTTTATTCAGTGATTAATCTTTTATACGAGACTTGAATTCAAATTTGAACACTCCACTTTGAGAGTGCCAACGTTAAATCCAAGATTCCTTGTTTTTACTCTGTTTTTACTCGTTCACCTTTAGTCAAAGAGGTCTGAGTTTGTTCTTGTAAAGTGTTTA
>NW_015509068.1:13462-13935 GCF_001515645.1 Sinocyclocheilus grahami | reverse complement strand
AGATTATTTATTTTGGAGAATGTTGGTAACCAGACAGTTGATGGTTACCAACAACTGTCTGGTTACCAACATTCTCCAAAATAAATAATCTTTTGTGTCCAATAGAAGAAAAAAAACTCATACAGGTTTGGACTGACATGAGGGTGAGTAAATAATGACAATTTTCATTTTTGGATGAACTTTTCATTTAATGCTCAGACTGCTGCATTAGTCATGTACATATGTATATATGTTTAATAACAATACCTGACATTTGTAATTCTAAAAAAATCCATCCTACTACGCTTTCTATTTCCTTGTACTATGTACATATATACACTTTAATCTAATTAAAAAAAAAACATACAAGACTTTAAGTGCAAATCCTGTAAACAAGGAAATATCAAATCCATTCAAAATTTTGAAAACTTGCCTTGACACAATAAAACCTTTCCCCCCTTCATGTCAGCATCTGTACACTGTTTTTCAAACTC
>NW_015509068.1:12439-13452 GCF_001515645.1 Sinocyclocheilus grahami | reverse complement strand
GGCGGAAGTGGATCTATTTGCATCGCAGGAAATGACACACTGCCCGCTTTGGTTCTCCCTAACGCATCCAGCTCCACTGGGGCTGGATGCCATGGTACAGACGTGGCCGAGGCTTCGTCTGTACGCTTTTCCCCCGATCGCTCTGCTCCCGGGAGTTCTGGAGAGAGTACGCCGGGATGGTTGCTAGTAACCCCGTTCTGGCCGGCCCGAGTATGGTTCTCGGACCTGGTGTCCCTCCTCGACGGCTCTCCGCTGGAGATTCCGATCAGGAGGGACCTCCTCTCTCAGGCGGGGGGCACCTTTCTTCACCCCTGCCCAGAGTTATGGAAGTTGTGGACATGCTCCTAGCATCTGGTCTCTCAACTGAGGTTGTTGAGACTATACTCCAGTCCAGAGCTCCCGCCACTAGGAAACAGTACACCTTAAAGTGGAAGCTTTTCACTTCATGGTGAGGGAAGCGACTGCAAGACCAAGTCAACTGCCCAATTGGTACAGTTCTGGAGTTTCTGCAGGAGCGATTCTCCGTAGGGTTATCTCCCTCCACTCTGAAGGTATAGGAGGCGGCCTTAGCTGCTTTCCACGCCCTTCTGGGTGGTCAATCATTGGGAAGACACCCCCTTATCACTCGTTTCCTCCGTGGCACCCTGAGGCTGAAGCCGGTACAGCGCACTAAGGTGCCCTCATGGGACCTGGCTGTTGTTCTGGAGGGCTTATGCAATGCCCCCTTTGAACCCATAAAGGACGTTTCAGTCAAGTTGCTCACGCTCAAGACTATCTTTCCCCTCGCTATTTCCTCACTTAAAAGGATCGAGGATCTGCAGGCACTTTCTGTTTCGTGCCTGGAATTTGCTCCAGGCATGGTTAGGGCATTCCTTTATCTGAGGGTCGGGCATACCCCTAAGATGCCCGCTTCTTCGCCAGGGCCCATAGTACTTCAGGCATTCTGTCCTCCTCCGTTCCAGGAAGTAGGCCAAGAAAGGCTTAATCTGCTCTGTCCAGTTTGAGCACTGGAC
>NW_015509068.1:10235-11806 GCF_001515645.1 Sinocyclocheilus grahami | reverse complement strand
TTTTTTCCCCCACTTCAAGCACTGCACGCGTTTAGCTACACTAGAAGTATTGCTCTATTTATAAATACCCACCTTCCACAACACTGCAGCAGCATGGCTGCAAGACCTGCCGGGGCCAGCTACGCAGGAGCACCCAGCTGTTTCCACTACTCCGTTATTTTGTAGCATAACCCACGCGATGTGATTTGGTTTATTTATAGCCTGACTCGGCTCTACCTCCGCTTTCAGTAATGTGAACTGCAGATGTTTACGGCAAAGAATTCGTCCAATTTTGTTACTGTGTAGATAACTGTATGCTTTGGTACTTTTATAATTTCTAAGTTCCTCGCCATCCACACCCTCAGACAAAACAAGGTAATTGAATATGTCAACATATGTGACTGCTGGCCATTGTTTCATATCATCAATCCAGGAGGTGGCGCTGGTCAACTTCGTAGGATGAGGAACAGAAAAAGTTACATTGTTTATGGTCTTTGTCAAATAGTCTGGATCGTGCTGCCACCGTGAACTAAAGTTGCCGTTGCTTGTTGACATTATGGACATTAAAAGTAAGTAAAACAGATTACAACCGTTGTTTCAGAGCTGTCCAAATAACTCTGTAACGCCTAACTAAACGCATCAAGCTGCAACCGGAAGTTTGATGCATCCTCCATACGCGTACGCGCAAAGCATAATGGGTAATTTCGCGTTCCATGAAAAAGGTCTATACGTGACGGCCTTAGCTGCTTACCACGCCCTTCTGGGTGGTCAATCATTGGGAAGACACCCACTTGCCACTCGTTTCCTCCGTGGCACCCTGAGGCTGAGGCCGGTACAGCGCACCAAGGTGTCCTCATGGATCCTGGCTGTGGTTCTGGAGGGCTTATGCAATGCCCCCTTTGAACCCATAAAGGACGTTTCAGTCAAGTTGCTCACGCTCAAGACTATCTTTCCCCTCGCTATTTCCTCACTTAAAAGGATCGAGGATCTGCAGGCACTTTCTGTTTCGTGCCTGGAATTTGCTCCAGGCATGGTTAGGGCATTCCTTTATCTGAGGGTCGGGCATACCCCTAAGATGCCCGCTTCTTCGCCAGGGCCCATAGTACTTCAGGCATTCTGTCCTCCTCCGTTCCAGGAAGTAGGCCAAGAAAGGCTTAATCTGCTCTGTCCAGTTTGAGCACTGGACGCTTACACACACAGAGCTGCCCGGTGGCGTAAGGCAGATCAGCTGTTTGTTTGCTTTGGTCCGCCAAAGAAAGGATCTCCGGCGACCAAGCAGACTATGGGTAGGTGGGTGGTCGAGGCCATCTCACTAGCCTACGAGTCCTCTGGCCTCCCTTCACCTTAGGGGGTCAGAGCGCACTCAACAAGGAGTATGGCGGCCTCCAAGGCTTTCAACTTGAGTGTGGCCTTCCAGGACATTTGTGCTGCGGCGGGCTGGTCCTTTCCGCACACTTTTGTCCACTTCTATAACCTAGACCTGGCATCTACCCCAGGTTCCCAAGTTCTCTCTTCGTGATGTGCTCATAGGACACACACACAGGCAGGGACTTGGTAGTATGGCGCAGTGGGTATTCTCGTTCCCAAAGCGA
>NW_015509068.1:1808-9689 GCF_001515645.1 Sinocyclocheilus grahami | reverse complement strand
TTACGTATGTAACCATGGTTCCCCGAGGGAACGAGACGCTGCGTCTCTTTGCCATACTCCCTGCATCCCTCCAGGCGTTACTTCATCGAAGCTAACTTACGCTCTACCAGATTTTTATACTTCCTGGCGCTCATGTCACCCCGCTCGTGACGTCTCGCTGCTCCATTGGACTGATTTTACACGTGTTTCAGAACGCGGTCACGCAGGGACATTCCCAAAGCGAGTCTCGTTCCCTCTGGGAACCATGGTTACATATGTAACCTAGAGACGTTATTCTATAAATGCTCAGATGAATCTCAGACGTGAACATATTTGCTTTGCTTAATCCATTCATGTACAAATTAACGGCGGGCTGGTCCTTTCCGCACACTTTTGTCCACTTCTATAACCTAGACCTGGCATCTACCCCAGGTTCCCAAGTTCTCTCTTCGTGATGTGCTCATCTGATACACACACAGGCAGGGACTTGGTAGTATGGCGCAGTGGGTATTCTAGTTCCCAAAGCGAATCTCGATGCAGCTCGAGTTCCTGAATTTCAATTTCAAATTTCAAAATTTCAAAAAAGAAATTAATTTGTACATTAAAAGATTAAGCAAAGCAAATATGTCTTTTTTTTCAAATATTGAGATATTTTATTTATACATAGGCTAAACAGCACAACTATTTTGACTGTCCCTTATACTGGGCTGCTTTTACTTTATTATAAGTATAATTATAAAATTATGACAATATCACAAAATTTTTGGTCAGTTTATAATGTAATACATTTCTCATAATGTAATAATTGTTATTACATTAAGAGCTTAGGATTTTATTACATTTTGAGAAAATTATTACATTATGAACATTTTATTACAATAATAGTGTAATACTTATTACATTATGTGCAGTTGTTACATTATAAGTTGCTACAAACATGTCCAACATTCTAACGTCAGCCTTTCAAACGCGTCTCGTCCGTGTAGCGCCACCAGGGGGGTCACGAGCTCTGTGCGTTCCTCTCTCTCTCTCTCTCTCTCTCTCTCTCTCTCTCTCCCTCTCTCTCTCTCTGAGCAGAAGCAGGCTGGCGGATCGTCGCGCTCGGTCTGCAGTCAGTCTAATGCGCTGCGCTGCGCAATAACCCAGCAGACCCACCTGTGCGGCTCCGGTGATGCTCCTCTCGTCCTGTGGGAATGTCTGAATGAGGACGAACAATCCCTCTTTTATGTGATTGCATTTGTGCGCCTTTTCGTGGAGTATCGCAACATGGACTAATTGCATTATCCACCATGGGATTATTACAGTTGTTTGTTGGATTATTTTACGCGGCGGCAGGTAGGCAGAGACATCAATTATTAGAGTCTGGTCCGATGATTATGAGTGCAGGTGGCTATTATCAGTTATTTCTCAATAGCTGCTCATGCATTCATCTCCATGCAGCTGTCCAAGTCAGTAATCACAGATTCAGAGGTGTATTCCGTGCTAACATCACTGTTCTTTTTATATTATGGCTATTATAATTTTTTTAATGGCTATTTTAATGCATTTTATTGCATAAATCAAATTATGATTACATATATATAAAAATATATAATAGTCATACAATAATAGCTGAAAGTGAAGTCATTTTATAATTGTTGAAAATTATCAACACTACTATTTTTATGTATTGTACAAAGCGCCGTATACATAAATGTGACTTGGCTTATATATATTAAACATGTAATATATAGGCTACAGGGTTCCCATGCTCACAGAAGATCAAGGAATTTGATTTCCAGGCCTGGCAAAGTCAGCGAAAGTCATGAAAAAGATGCTTTGTGTGTGTGTGTGTGTGTGTGTGTGTGTGAACACTGAATGCTGAATGAAATCATCTTTGCTTTAATGGTGTGTGTTGTGATTGTGTTGAAGTCGCTGCGTTCGGAGTGGATCCGGCGGTTCGGATCAGCGTTTTCCAAGAGTTCAGTCCTGGAGAAGGGTTTTCTGGCGTGACACAGGTGCAAGGTTTCCGTGACGACACGAGAGCGTTCCTCTTCCAAGGTAAAACTATAAAGATTGCAAACAAACAGGAAATTGATTTTAGTATTGACAATGTGAGTTTCCCAGATCTGGTTGGAACTTCCTGGGATTTGCGCTTCTGTTTATCAAGAATCGACACATGCTACGTAAAAACAGGATTTTATATATGCATGTGCAGATGTGTGCATGTTTCTTTAGAGTCAGGAATGATAAGGTTGTGTTTGGGTGTGACGTAGTAGCTCTGACATAAGGCAATTGCAATGCAAACGTGCATATATGTCTATTTTGTGTTCTGGTCATTTTTCCCCCCAAAAAATGCTTGTTAATGTTATCGCATTGGACTAAAACATACTGACTTTGCTCACTCAGGGTATGACAACTATCCACCCCAAAAAACTATAATATTGTACTTTTTGGGGATTTTTTCCCATGCTCAAAATTGACCAGCCTACATAAAAATAGCTTGTAAATAATCAAATTATTTTGTTGCAATTAGCACAGGCTTTGCATTTCTCTTTTGAACTGATTGGTTGATCTGAGCTAATGCATCACAGTTTCTAAGTGAAGAAAGCATTATTTGTGGATCATTTTGGTAATGTTCACTCAAGAATGAGGATTCAATCTTCTTCGATCTTCATGGGTTCAATTGTTTTATCAACTTGTTTTCTTTCAATTAGCTCAGGCTTTGTATTCGTTTTTGGAACTGGTTGATTGTAGGCAGCATTGATTGTTTCAATCAGCACAGGCTTTGTATTTATTTTTGGAACTGATTGGTTGATCTGAGCTTATGCACCAAAGTTTTAAAGTGAAAAAGCTCTGATTAACCAATCAGCTCCAAAATGAAATACAAAAAATGTGCTAAATGAAACAAAACAAGAGCCAATATTTGGTAATCATATAGCATAATGAGAGATATACAAGCCATTTTTGACTGGGAACACCTAATAGGGAGAATGATTTTCTGAGTAATATTTAACACGTACATTCACAAGCCACTCAACATACCACACAAACGGCTCTGAACAGCTGCACAAGTGCTGAACTGTGTCTAACGCTGGCTGCTTGCTTTGCATCTCGTCTCTGTGGGATGAATGGACCCTCATGGGGCCCCTGACAATTGAAAGGCTCTCTGGAAACAAAGGGCCGTGGCTCTTTATGGAAACAGATGCTGGAGAATAATGGAACGCATAATGAGATTAGTCCTCAGACGATTCGCAGATCTGTGTTAAAGCGGTTCCTCACAGTTTATCTCCAGCGAATTCGGCTGTTGACAAATAATGACCTGTTTGGGAAGCGCGTTATGATGCAACAAGTCGCAAGGTTGGGATGCTGGAAGAGTTCTGCTCAGTGATATGTGCTGGCACTGCAGTTGCTGTTCAGGGAAATAAAAGTTGAAGGAAAGCCATGCGCTGTGACTGTGCTGTGCTGCAACACTCGGTTTACACGGTTAAATCTGCAGTTATGCAATGAGAGTTTTCATTCCCTCATAATGACCTTGCAGCTTGTTTATAGCCTTGACAGTTCATTTAAATATATTGAAACTTTTTCTGCAGAAAACCTCAGCGTCTTTAGTGAAGAGAGTAATTTATGCACCATTAGTGGCAAAGTGCAAAAATCGGTCAGAATGCAATTCTTTTTGCTGCCACTAGTTGCACTGAAATCACACAGCTTTATATTTTTCAAGATAAAATCTAAATTAATTGTGTTAATCAGTGTTCCCCATCTTATTGTGAATGACTGGTGCATGTTATTATAAAACAATTTTCTTATTATTTAATATTATTTTTCAACTATCCAGTCAGTTGCTCATGGATAAAATCAAGATTTATTCATACTGTTTCAGTAACGCAATAAGATAGTGGCATCATTACAGGCATTAAATGACGTGTTTCTTGTCGGAGCGGCGGTGAGATATGCTCTAAGTCACAGTGGGAAGGCCGAGGAGAGCAGCAGGATAAAACCGGAGAGCCGCGGGCTGAACCTTTCCCTTCTAATTGGGACAGCAGGGCATTCATGCAGGTGGAGGGAGTCTGAGACGAGATTTGGACCACAAACAGTTGCATAGACGAGTCTCTGCGTGGTGTGTGAGTTTGTGTACTGAATGCCCACGGCGAACGATTTTAAACTGATTAAAGGTGTTTTTATAGCCACACATGAAAATTTGACGACGATATAATACAGCACTGCATCAGTGTCTCAGCAATGGATGCTCTGCAGTGAATGGGTGCCGTCAGAATGAGAGTCCAAACAGCTGATAAAAACATCACAATAATCCACAGCACTCCAGTCCATCAGTTAACATCTGGAGAAGACAAAAGCTGAAACACATCCAGCATTAAGACATTTTTAACTAAAATACATAGAGTCTATAATCCATAATAACTCTTCCTCCAGTGAAAAAGTGCATCTGCTGTTGTCTCTCACATCAAAAACCAGCCACATTAACTAAAATACATAGAGTCTATAATCCATAATAACTCTTCCTCCAGTGAAAAAGTGCATCTGCTGTTGCTCCTGTGGATCAGAATCCAGCTACATATGTGTTTAGAGCAGTTTAAACACTGCTTGATCTGTGCAGATTTCTCTCCTGATTCACACCAGAACACTGACTCACTGGAGGAAGAGTTATTATGGATAGAGCACAAAATAAAAGTTTGGTTTAAATTGAAGAATTTAAGACAGCTTTATATCAAAATGTATAATTAAGCCAATATTTAAAGCACTTTATTAGACAGACAGACATAAATAAATAAATAAGAATTAATAAAACTGCAGTGTTGTGTTGTAAGGAAACTGTTACATTTTCATTTGATTACATTTCAGAAGATTGATTCAACTGTTGAAGTTTTATGAATTCAATTGATCAGACATGCTTTTTGATTATTAAAATTTAATTTACCCATTAAAATTGGAATTAAAAAAAAAAAGTTTGGGAACATTTTTTGAATAAAACAGATTTCATGGGAAATAATTGTCGTCACAACGAATGAGAAAAACTCAAAGGTCTAATCTACAAATCGCCAAAATAAAGGTTTGGTTTAACTTGAAGAAATTACTGCAGAGTTATATTACATTTTTTAATTAATAATAAAAAAAAACTCTGCTCTGCAGCACTTTATTTCCTAAATAAATAAACAAATAAATAACTGCAGTGTTCTGTTGTAAAGGAATTGTTATATTTTCATTTGGTTGCATTTCAAAAGTTAAAAAAGTAATTTGAGAATTCAATTGATTATACATTATTTTGTAATGATTTATTTAACCATTAAAACTGGAATCAGATAGAAAACACAAAATCTGGGAAAAAATAAAATGGATTACAATCCATAATGTGACACGAGCAATATATTCACTGAGAGAAAATCTGCTTCGTCCATGGAACTGACTGGATGATGGAAATGTCAGAAGACGATTCAAAGTATCAACTTCTCCTCAGATGTTTCTCCTAAAATTCTAAAAACAGACACAATTGAATCAACAGTTGCATTCAGCACATACACTGCCACAACAGCTCAGTTCTGCAGAATCATTCCAGAAAACTGAATCTCCAGCGATCTTGTGTGTGAGCTTCGGTCCCGCGACTCCTGTGAATCTTCCCCAGCTCACGCTCTTCAGAGTCTCTGAGCGAGAGAGCCAGAGGGGCCCGGAGCGTCCCGGAGGAGCTGAAGGTGCCCTTGACGAGCGCTTACAGAAGGATGCTCAGCCTTCATGAATTCAGCTGGAATAAGAGGGCTGTACGGGTCACGCTGAACTCCTGAACTGGACACCAGTTACCAAAACCCACTCGTCCAAGATCAGAGGAAGTTGGATTTCAGGAATAACTCCCCAGAAATAAAAATGACTCGCCTCATGTTGATCCAAACCCAGCAGTGACAGCAATCCACATCCAATCTGGACTAATGAACATGTGCAGATGTAGAGATAATAGGGTGAGATCTGAGTGTCTTTGATGAGCTGTTCATAATGTTCCTAAATACATGACGGACAGATTGACTCTATTTACCTGCTTAACTGATCATTTGCATGTATTTATTTTCCTCGTGAATTATTCATCAGTGCACAGAATAACAATTATTATTATATAATTATTATTTAAACTTTATAAAATTATTATAACAACTATTATAGTTTATATATATATATTGTAAATTAGTTGCAATTTTTTATATTACATTTTTTTTGTTTATGTTTTAAAAGTAAAGTTAAAAAGCATATATACAGTATATATAGCTTTATTTAATTTTTATTTCAGTTTTAGGTCAATTTAGTACTTCGACTTATTTCAGTGTTTTAATAAATTGTGACTATTTCAAATATTGAAAATGATTTTTAATAGTAACAATAACATCACTGATTTAAGACCTCATTATATCAATATTAGAGTTTTGTGGCTTTTATTGTACTGCCAAATATCATAGATATAGATATAGAAGTTAACAATAAAAATGGACTGTTTTCTCTTGAAGGAAAGTGCAGCAAGAATATTGACGGATTACAATTCTGTCCAATCAGACTATCGATAGCGAATCATGATTCATGTCTGTGATTCACATGAAATGCTTTCAGCTATTTTCACTTTAACGCCATCGGACTCGGGAAGAGTGTTCATTTAATGCACTTCTCCTGATATTTGACAAAGCTGCTTTTGGATGGAAATGATCTTTCTCCTGGCTGTGCATGCGAGCGTGTCTCTAGGGAGAGTTTGTGGTCTAGTCTCGTCCTCAGGACAGAGCCGATGCTGTGGAACAAAGAACTGGGCTCCGATGAAGGAAGACGGATGCTGGCTTTAAACGGGCTCCAGATTCCCCGTCTCTCCGTATGTAAACCTCACTGCTCTCCTCAGAGGCAAAGCACACACCTGGCTGAGAGTCACAGACACACAGAATCATCCCATGCGCCTAAAATAGATGAAAGAATCAAACTGGAGTGAATCTGAGGATATTTTGGGCCTGTAGGCTACACTATGCACAGGAGCTTCCAGCTCGATCTCCCTGGATCTCCCCGCACTACAGATCCCCGTCTGAGCAGGTGCTCGTCCTCTGCGTCTGCTGATGGATCGGGGATGAGCTGCGGAGGGCTCGTCGGCTGACAGGACCGAGCCGGACCAGAGCTGTTTCCATGGAGACGGCAGAGGAGAGGCCTTCCCGCCGAGAGCCTTTCATCAGAGGCTTTCTGGAGCGGGACGCACGGTTCTGCTGGGAGTGAAAGGGCAACCGCTGCGACTGAAACACGCCACTTTCACCCACTCTGCCTCAAATCATCATCATCATCATCCTGCAGCTCTTCATGTTCTCATGACCTGTTTGAAGATGTCTCAGGATGGACTTCAGAGCTTCACATGAACATTATCTTCACTATATATTCACACACATATATATTCATATATATATATATATATATATGTTTAATATATTTTTTGGAATAAATGCCAAATTCCATATATATATATATATATATATAGAATACATTGTAATACATGTAGCAATAAATAAATATGGCTACATATAAAACTGTATATTTATTTTTGTATAAATGTAAAAGCAAAATGAAACTAAATAAAAAAATATTTTTTATTTTACAATTTAATCATTACCATATTTAAATAAAAATATTAATCTGTATATATATATATATATGTAGAATTGTAAATAAGATTACACTAAATAAACGTGACTATTTTACGGATTAATCATTATCTTTAAAAAAAAAAAAATCAAGCCTAAATGCATAAATGTAAATAAAATTAAACTAAATAAACATGTGACTATTTTTACAAATTTAGGGGGCAGTAAAATCATACACTGTATACATCACAATATAGTTTTACAAGACATTCCATTATTTTAGTTTTTTTTATTCCTTTTGTTTGGATCTTGATGGACA
>NW_015509068.1:0-1753 GCF_001515645.1 Sinocyclocheilus grahami | reverse complement strand
TTATTTTAGTTTTTTTTATTCCTTTTGTTTGGATCTTGATGGACACAAACCAAAAGATCAGATAATTCATACAGCGGAATGATAAATCTGTTATAAGTGCAAAACAGCTTCACATTATCAAACACTTGAGTTATGAAAGGGACTAAATAAACCATCCTGACTTGACTTCAAATTATAAGAAGCCTTTCAATGAATAATTCATCTAAAAAAGCAAATGCATCTTCTCACTGAAGAAAGTAAATCATTTGGGTTTGGAACATGACAGTCAGTGATGTTCTTTTCTGGATGAACGGCTGCGTAAAGAAAACATCTGTAATTTGTTTATATCTGGCCACATTTATGTTTAGAATAAGTTTCCAAATGTTCCAGAAGGACACTCAACAGTTCCTGTAAGTGAAGTGCAAGTCCTGTCAAAGACCTCTGCTCAAATTCTGCTTTTTAACCCGTTTTGCATGAAAGAAAGTTCACAAATGAGATCTCTGAGCCAGCAATGAGATTAAATGGAGACTTTTGCTGGAGTCTCAGGCTTCTCAGATGTTTCTCCTGAGATATATGTATATATATAAATACATTTATGTATATATGCTGTAAACAGCAAAGCTTATTAAAATATATTTTTCAAATTGAAAACATTAAATTAAATTTCAAATGCCAGAATATATTACAAAACGTACTTCAAGGGGCGTGAAAATACATTACAAATCATGAAATACATTTTTATTAAATGCAAAAATATGTATATATTTTGGACAATATATGAAATATGGCACTAAGTAATAACAAATAATTCTATAATTAATTGCAAAATTCTAATGCTATATTTATGTAAATATATTGTATGCAATTATATAATGTAAATGTTATAAATTAATTAATCATTAAATAAATAAATTATGTGAATACATGTAAACATATAATTATATAATTGTATATGTATGTATTCATTTATGTATTAATGAAACTTGGCCCAAAGATATTGGGGAAATGTATATAACTAAAAATTATACTATAATTAATTATAAAAACTATAATTATATATTTATGTAAATATATTATATGCAATTATGTGCTGCAAAAAATATTTTTTACATAAATATAATGATGTAAATACATGTAAGTATATAACATAAAATATATATATATATTAATGGATTAATTTGTTTATTAATTAAACATGGTCCAAAATTATTGGGGAAATGTATATGTAATTAAAATTATGTTATAATTAATTATAAAAATTATAATCATATATTTATGCAAATATATTGTATGCGATTACATAATGTATATAAACATTTATTTTTAAATAAATACAATTATGTAAATATATAATGTGACAGTATATTTATTTAAATATGTTTTAAAATATATTATACTATTTTGTACAATTCCTATTTATTTATTTATTTATTTATTTGTTTATTTGTTTGCCATATGGGTTTAAACATTGATGCACTGAAATTCCCTGAAACCTCCTTCCATGAGGGACAGAATGTGAGAGGTGCAGTTCAGTTCTGAACTCAAAACAAGACTAATTAAATAGCAGACTGAAGCCGGATCTCGTTATTGGCTGGCACGGCTGTTAATTGGTCTTCCCTCAGTCGCTGGAGGATGATCGATTGGGTTTTTTCGGAGGGTGCCCGCGTGTTTTCATTACAGGCTGCTGCTCGAGTCGTAACTGTGTCACCGGCTCCTCCACGGATGGGACCGCTTCTGAGAGAGAGCTGATCATTTATTGATGCCTCCATTAGAA
>NW_015509067.1:43914-44478 GCF_001515645.1 Sinocyclocheilus grahami | reverse complement strand
GCCCCAATAAATCTGTTGTTTTCTGCCTGTCTGAACAAACCCTAAGGAAAACCTGATGGTAGCCAGATTCCTCCTGTAAAACCATACCCTCAAGCTAAGCAACTGGTGTCCTGTGTCCTGCTGGCCAGTCTTGGACCCACAGGTGCAGTTAGTTAGATGAGGAGAAACCGGGTAGTCAGTGAGTCTCCTGACTTTCTCAGCAGTGTTGAACACTGTTCTGACCTCATGAGGGGCCCTTAGATGCACCTGAGGGACTCATGTACAGATAAATAATTATGTTAGCTTAGTGCCTTAGCACACAACCTGACAAACACTCACTATAACACACTTTTACCTGGATAAGTATTAATACATTGCAATACACAGAAGAAGTGGTACATAGAAGTAGTATGTAAGACATGCAGGTAAACAGTCCACTACAGGGTTTGTGAACTTCTTAGTATTTAAAAGCAATGAATATTAAATGAGAGGAAATGTGACGGGACATTTTTTTTTCTATCAGGATTTGATTAAATCCACTTAGCAATCAATTAGCAATATGCTGAGAATAAATAAATAAATAAA
>NW_015509067.1:41916-42234 GCF_001515645.1 Sinocyclocheilus grahami | reverse complement strand
CGAAGAGTCCATTTGGTCTTCTTCCTCTGTGTAGCTGTGCTCATGGACTGGTGGAGCTTGGGGACTGCTGAGGGTCTCGCTGGCACAATGCTGTTCTCTGTTCTCGGTCACTGTCACCACAACTGTCTTGTGTCTAGGAGGCACCGGAGTGTCAGCAATGATTTGTAGGGTTTTATTTTCTCTGTGGTCCATGAGAAAGGGCGGTCTGTCAGGCATGTTCAGAGGACGAAAGGTTGAGTTTAAATAAGCTGTACAATCCCTTTTAGGAGACAAACTGCGAGCGGTGATGGTGATCGAGGAGAAGCTTGACCGTAAAGT
>NW_015509067.1:24081-24626 GCF_001515645.1 Sinocyclocheilus grahami | reverse complement strand
AGTTCCGCCTACGGTTAGCTGTCTCCACGCCCATGATAAATTCAGCTGTTTGTAAGCTCCTCCTCTCTCTGGCCCTCAGTTCCAATCGTCGCACCCGATTCTGAGAGCGAGAGATGAAATCTGGACGAAACAGCTCAAGAGCCTCCTACACACATTTGGATATGAACACAAGGTCTGTGCCACAGTGAAATGCTGGGGTGTATATTTATAATATGCCATATTTGAGTGTTCAGGAAGGAAGTAAACTTGAGTAAACTTGATACACAGAGGATTTCTTTGTTTTTTTTAGCAAATCTCAAAATGGGTATCCAATTATTTTTAGTATTTCATGTAAAAAAAAAAACTCAGATAAAAAGTTAGAATATAGAATTTTAATATCAGTCATAACATGAGGCTAATTATCAGCTTATCAGTATCAATATTTTGCAAGTAAATAATTTACTAATTCAAACCACACATGGGTGTTTATAATGGTTTGCAAATATCTTTGCAGTTCAGATTTAAAAAAAAAGGATTTGAGTCAGATATGCCCCAATAAATCTGTT
>NW_015509067.1:21952-22471 GCF_001515645.1 Sinocyclocheilus grahami | reverse complement strand
TCAGAAGGTGTGCAACCAGAGTAAGAGATGTTGAAATGAAACCGCACTGGTTAAGATATCACATGGTGTGTCGGAAAGGAATGTCGCAGCAATGCTGCAGAATAAATGAGAGCAAGAGAAAGAGAGAGAAGATGGATACATTTGCATGGCTGCTGAGGAGCAGGGAGGTGAATATAGGTACCTGATGGCTCGCTGAATGCCTGTCTGGCTCTTAGATTGCTCTGCGTTGGCCCTAAGACATCATTAGCCTTTCCGTTCAGTCTGAAGGCAGCAGAAGATGAGTGGCACCTTGTTCTGAATGGCAATGATGTTAAAGTGGAACACCGCGTGTCGGAGCCTAAGCTAGTATTATTTTTAAAGGCACTGCCATTGATGGTTGAACCATTCTTCAGTTGCTGGGACAGCCTTTCTGTTCCATCAACGCCAATGTTCGCCATGTCCCAGTCGCTGTAGGACCTTTTAGTTTGAATTATCGTTTCGGGTTTCTCAGGGGTCTGAGTAAAAGATGGTTTTCCAAGG
>NW_015509067.1:16458-17028 GCF_001515645.1 Sinocyclocheilus grahami | reverse complement strand
ACTTTTCCACGACATTCTAATTTATTGAGATGCACCTGTAGTTGGGATTACGATCAGCAATTCCACCCACTCCACCAGATTATAAGGATTTTAACCATGGATGAACATATTATAAACACACACATATCAAAAACAGTCACACAGCACAAGAAACAAATTAGCCATGGATGGATAGTCTCAAATTGCATTTTAATGGCTCTATGCACTTTTTGCTGTCATGTGTGATACTGTGAAACCATGTCAGCCCTGCTAACTTCAGGAACTTGTCAGTGCTGGGAATGAGGTGCTAACAAGAGGAAATATGAGACACACACATACTCGCACACACAAAGGTATCTGGCATTAAGTGCAAAGTACTGCTCTCAAAAGGTCCTCAAGACAGTGCCCCTAAGTGGCTAAACCGCTTTCATGCACACAATCCATACACCCAAAGACAAAAATCAAGTAACTTTTAAAAAAACTGCATATAAGAAACAGACTTTTCACAGGTTCCTTTTGTTTGCATTCTGTTTCATTTGCTGTGATCAAAGTGAGAGTTTCGAGAATCCCCTGCAATCACAGCTCAAAGAC
>NW_015509067.1:11289-12254 GCF_001515645.1 Sinocyclocheilus grahami | reverse complement strand
ATGTTTAGAAGAATGTTCATGCTGCTCTTTTCCACAGAGTAAAAGTGAAACAGTTTAAACATCTGACTAATATCTGGTGAACTAACCAACTTAAAACTTGAAGCAAATTAAATATTTAGCCATTAGATCATTCACAAATAGTCACATTACTGTGATAAAGAACATTATGTTTGAAACTGGCCAAATATCAAGCATTTTGAAACTACTGTACTCCTTGAAGTTTTAGTTGTAACAAGAGTAAACTCTAAAACAAAGATGCTGAGACTAATTAAGCAAGAAACTCAGTAAGCACAGAACGTTAAATGCGCAGTTACTGCATATTTGAACTACAGCAGGTCTTTGTGTAGTCAAGCTACAGTCTTTAGCAAAGGCTGCATATCTGTAATAACAATGTACTGTAAAAGTCTTTACGGTCACTTTAATGAGATGCTGAGTGAAAGTATTAAACACAATCAAATATTTGAAGAAGGATTAAATATACATCCAGTATATATTCATTACATACAGTAAATATACAAATATACATTGCAATTGGACTAACATTTACACATGCTGAAAGAAGCAAAAAAAAAACTGCCAAACCAGACTGGTATGATTTCAGTCAGACTATGACATTTTAAAGAGATTAATTCATGCTTTTTCCGAATTGTAACGAAACTTCTAAGGTACATGTAAATTTGCTTATCATGATAATTATTGTCATCATCAATCACTGGAATTTTCAATGTCCTTAACTGTCATAACAAGTATATCACAGGACACACATAAGAGAGTCTCATAAGACTCATAAGAGAGTCATGCACACTATGAGCAGACAAAACAACGTCTATATAAACTCTTTTGGTCTCTCTCTCTCTCACTCACTGTATCTCTCCCCTCACCTGCTTCTCTCTACCTTTAGTCTGACTTATCAAGAATTAATCACTGTCACAGAGGAGGTGCAAGCCTGAGAGACAGAAGGGCTT
>NW_015509067.1:5628-7326 GCF_001515645.1 Sinocyclocheilus grahami | reverse complement strand
GAATATTGTTGGCTTTTATGACAGATTAACAGAAGCTAAACAAATACAAGTAAAACTGTGAATATGTTTTTAATGGTGAAACTCATTAAAATCTATAAGCCTTAAAAAAAGCAGAGTGAGATTTAAAGCTTAACCTTTTTGAACACCTCTACCCTCAGTCTGTTGGTTTCCAAAACTAGCCTCTTCCTCTCCTCCTCCTTCTTTTTGGTTACCTCAGGGAGTTTGTTGTAAATCCTGCAAGCACAGACTGAGGATGATGAATGCATAATGACATGATGAAAAGTGAGTTGAGGTGCAAGAAGGAAGTGATTCATCTACTTTTCATCCAAACAGACAAACACACATGGAAATATCAAGATATACTGTCCATATATGATACTGACATATATGTCCATATATGCTTTTATCCACTATACTTCATGATCTGGTGGCTTTTATTCAAGCAGAGAGATAAGCAAACACTGTCCTTTTCAGAAAGGGATCATATTGTGCATGATTAGCACTGTTGCATGTGTGATATTATGAGTGTGTGTACACAAAAACTCACCGCCTGGATCTCCATTGCATCTCCTTGCCTGAGATGGCTCTGTCCCTGGGTTTGAAAAGGTTATCTACAAAACACACATACAACAGGGGAATAAAAAATAAAAGTGAAATGGAAAGGTTGTTACAAAGCTTAATATTTAAAGGGGTCATATGATGCAATTTAAATTTTTCCTTTCTCTTTGGAGTGTTACAAGCTCTTGGTGCATAAAGAAGATCTGTAAAGTTGCAAAGACTAAAGTCTCAAATCCAAAGAGATATTCTTTATAAAAGTTCAGAGTCAGCCACACCTACCTAAAATGGCTCGTTCTAACACGCCCCCACATATCTACCTCACTATGTGTGAAGATTTGCGTAACGCCACCCAAATGTTCACGCAAAGAAAGAAGGCATAACTTTTATTCTCACTGTAGTATTTTTGACGCTGCAGCCATGTAGTGAAGACGCTGTGTGTTTCGTTGTGAAAGCGAAACTACTTTGTTTGGTCTTCCAAAAGAGGACGATATCCGCTTCGTCATGCCTAGAGCTGATCCGTGCTGGTCGCTGAGGAAATACATCAACTTTACAGTCCAGCCCGGGGTCCGTCACATGTGGTTGCCGCTCATTCGTCGGATCCGCCAGGCGCGCCGTTCTCGACCCCGCCGCCTCAGCTCACTCTAGCCTGGTCTCGGCTCACTCTATCCCAGCCTCGGCTCACTCTATCCCGGCCTCTGCTCACTCTATCCCGGCCTCAGCTCACTCTATCCCTCAGCGCACGCTAAACCGGGGCTTCGACTCACGCTACACTCTTAAAAATAAAGGTGCTTCACGATGCCATAGAAGAACCTTTTTGTCTAAATGGTTCCATAAAGAATCTTTAACATCTGAAGAACCTTTCTGTTTCACAAAAGGTTCTTTGTGGCGAAAGATGGTTCTTCAGATTATAAACAAGAAAGAGGTGGTTCTTTAAAGAACCCTTGACTAAATGGTTCTTTGTGGAACCAAAAATTTGTGGCACCTTTATTTTTAAAAGTGTAGGCCGTGTTTTTCGTTGTGAAAGTGAAACTACTTTGTTTGGTCTTCCAAAAGAGGACACGACTACAAATCAAGTTGTATTTACAACACTGTTCGAGAACCGTTTAACCCAAATATCCAGATGTGTGCAGCACATTTTAT
>NW_015509067.1:4249-5335 GCF_001515645.1 Sinocyclocheilus grahami | reverse complement strand
GTTTGTAATGGGTTTTCATGTTTTTTGTTTCGTCACTCCGGCCGGACAGGGCATCATCACAGTATGGTAAGGGTGTAACATTTCCGTCACACGCTTGAGGTATTCGGCCAATCATAACGCACTGGATAGCTGGCCAATCACAGCAGACCTCGCTTTTTCAGACCGATGAGCTTTGTAAAAATCGACGCGTTTCAAAAAGGCGGGGCATAGAGGAGAAACAATAATGTACAGTATGTGGAAAATAATGTGTTTTTTTTACTTTAAACCGCATAAACACATTTCACTACACCAAATACACAAAATAATGTTATTTTTAGCAGCATCATATGACCCCTTTAATCATTACATTTTATTCTTCAATTTCAGTTTTTTTTAAGGATGTTAGTCTATTACCTTATTGGCCTAGCCTTACAAATCAATAAACTGTTTAAGCATTTATGAGCTTACCGAACAAATATTGCAGTTGCACATACAGTAACTTATGAATGAGAAATTTTTTACAGAATTCTATTGGAGCCAATAGGGGGCATCAGTTAGCTGCAGGAGAAACAGGACTTGTCATTAACTTTTAAAGATTCATTGTTCATTCTCAACAGGGCCGCAGTAATACATGCAGAGGTCTTTGAGATCTCTATTGTATCTGTTTGCATTTAATAAGTCTGTCCCATCTCAAGTTTGTTCTGATATTACCGAACTTCTAATGCAGCATATGTTTCACTGCAGAGCTGAATTATGTCATCCTGTGACGGCATCAATAATGTGTCTCAGTGCAATGTGCTTGCTCTAAAAATTTGAAGATGATGACCCTTATACTCACTGTTGGCACATTTCTCAGGCACTGAAACACATTTGCCGCACTGATTCACCATTTCCAATTCATTGTTCATTGCTACTGTTGATACCTGGTTGAATGGTTACAGCAGTAATACTGAGACTGCATTGCTGCAGCACTAGATCTCCACCACAGCTCCTTCAACTGTGCATAGGAAGGATGCTAATGAAAACAGAGTATCTTACCACTAAGTGGGTGTGGCTTGGTGCAGTTCCGCCTACGGTTAGCTGTCTCCACGCCCATGATAAATTCAG
>NW_015509067.1:2217-3238 GCF_001515645.1 Sinocyclocheilus grahami | reverse complement strand
TATGTCAAAAAGACCAGGAATATTGATGAAAAATAGGTTTGCATGAATATCATGCAAGTTCTTTTGTAAGCTCTTGTCACTTGATCCGCTAAAGGCAGAGTAAGATGTTGCATTTTCATGGCATTTCACGCTGAGCACATTCAAGCTCTTGATTATCACAGGGGAGTCCACCATTTTATTTAAAATTGCTCTGAAATAACAGTTAAAATGCTATTCACTAAAGCATGTCAGGATCAGTGAGAAAGAGACAGGCTGATTTAAAAGACAGATGCAGAGGGTTGCAAAAGGACAGTGAAGGATTGGCTCATAAATAAACTAAGACTTGTGGCTAAGTGCCCTTGTGCACCCTCCCTCCAGTGGTAGCTGATGTTAGTTCATCAGAGCCCAGTCATGCTGTCGTGCCGTCACACACCTCACGGACCACATGCAAAAGATCTGTGTGCTGCAGAAAGGATGTTATCCTTTGACTCATCCTGAGGAAATGTGTTTAGTTGTACAGAGTCAGAATAGGGACAAGAGAAACCAATAGACTTTAGATGCAAGGTAATGTGGAGTCAATGATGCATCATCTCACATAAGAAGATTGAAACTCACCCTATTTTCTTTTCAATAGCTCTCCCTCACATGCTTCTTCCTTTATATAAAAAAAATCTGTGTCCTGACTGCATCTGCTAGTTGTCCAGCAAGGTAAATAACTGTAAAATGCCAGCATCAAATGCTGATAATGCTACAATCTGCTACTTGGCTTTACTTGAAAAGTATCTCATTATTCCAAGATCAAGACTCTCTCTGTTAAAATCCAAAATACTGCCTCACAGCAAACTTACAGATTTAACAGATTTCATTCCATCTCTGGATACCCAGCCATGCACTCTTTATCAAATAATGTCAGATTAAACCTATTCTGCCAATTTGCACGAGCGGGCCATTTTATCTGACATCTGATTGACCCACTTGAGCTGGCACACTCTATTCACTTTCTAGGTGCATTCTTTTGTTTTCACAAAGCCATTTATAGTTT
>NW_015509067.1:0-1258 GCF_001515645.1 Sinocyclocheilus grahami | reverse complement strand
ACTGCGAGCGGTGATGGTGATCGAGGAGAAGCTTGACCGTAAAGTTGGTCTACTGTAGCAATGGAGAGCTTCAGGGACACTGCGTGTCCGGCCCAGGAATAAAAAAGGACTAGAAGTGTTTTCTGATCTCCAAGGTTCATCAAATGATGTAGAGCTAGATAAAAAGGGGGTGTTCCTCTCCCTGGGTCCTCCAATCTAGTCCTCAGACTCCATGGTGTCATGGCATTTTGGTGCCAGCAATACTCATTATCCACTGCCTGTGAAGTATAAGACCTTTAGTACGAAGCTTCAACTTTTACAAAATATTACAGAAATATTCTGGGTTAAATACATATTAGATGTACAAGGCAGAGTTCTCATGACTTTTCAATGAATGCACTTGATGAATTTAAGATGGTTTCATTAATGAATTGTTCATACCAATATATTTTATGAACTGGTTTGACCAATTCATTGACAAGAAACAAATAGAATTTCCTCATGAACTAGTTTGAATATTCATTTAAGTTGAAATAATATAAATAAATAATTTCTTCTTCAGGCTATTCATGTAGCCTGAAGAAGAAATAACTGATGTTGTACTGCATTTGTGATATCTATGGTCTTTTATTACCCCTCTATAAATATGAATTTCACCCAGGCAAAAAGACAGACATAACATGTTAGACAGTCGTACTGTTTATGATGAAATCATGAGGCAGTAAAAATATCAATAGCAACTATATTGCACAGATTTCTGTACTGTATATTTACAACAACTGATAAACACATGATGACTAAACCTTTGCATGTTTACTTTGGCAAGTTACAGATAAACCAAGAAAAGCTATAAATATACTGTCAGAAAAGTCTCAGGTGATTTGAAGGCAACAGAAATGCTTTTCCGGCTAAATGTTTAACAAATACAATCCTCTGCTGGATAAAACAGAAATCCTTAGAAAATAAACAACAGTGTTTGAGACATTACTGTTAATTTACACAGTTGCCACCTTAATTTTATTTGCAATGGATCACTGCTGATTTACAGGAAAGGCCAAATAGTGTGGCTGAAACGGTTGTTTTCAATTACAATAGCCAACCTCCAAATGTATTACCAAAACATGATCACACACCACAAGACTAAAGTTTACCATACTGAATTTTGGCTCACAGATTGAAAAACTAAGCAATTACCAAGAAAAGAGATACTGAAAACATATGCTGAAAAACTGTCATTTCTACATGCACCAGAAATTAAGGACAATGTGAGATGATGTTG
>NW_015509066.1:16458-17038 GCF_001515645.1 Sinocyclocheilus grahami | reverse complement strand
CCTCTTTGAGTTTTGAGACCAGTGGAGAAGGCAGCACGGAATAAATCTGCAAATTCCAGCTTCCTACGTTCCTTCCAATGCCTCATAAGACCTAATATAATCCAGCACGACTGCAACATATTGTCATATTGTAAGACAACGTGTATTGCTGTTATTGTTGTTTTTAGCGTATGCATACCAACGCAACGTCATTGCCATAGAAACCAATGCAAATCGGATCTGAGCAGATGCGATACACAGTGAGGACAGTCAATCATTTAAATCAGATTCCAGTTGAATATGCACAAAAATCTGATTTAGACTGACAGTCTGAACAAAGCTTTTAACATCCATGGGAACTTTTTATTTCACAAAAGGTCCTTTATAGTGAAAAAGTGTTCTTCACATTATTAAAGTGTTCTACATGTTCTTCCATGTTTTTTCTTTGAGGAACCTGAAATGCTTCTGCTGTGGCAGAAATGCCCAAACCTGGGCCTGTTGGCCAGTGATGACCTTTGATTTGGCCTGACATACCATATCACAAGAGGAAAAACAGGGAGAGAAAAAAACATGCCACTGAAGGACATTTTCATTTTCATTT
>NW_015509066.1:11776-12446 GCF_001515645.1 Sinocyclocheilus grahami | reverse complement strand
ATGCAGGAGAAAACATCAATTAGTCTCAGATTGCTATGAGAGCATCACAGTAGGTGTTGGTAGCAGGTGAAACTAAATAGGATCAAGAGGAGTTTCACACTACCAGAGGAGCTGACAGGAAGTGTTAGATATCTCATTTATTATTCTCCTCTGATGTGAGTGCTTTATGTGATGGTCAGCAGGATATCTTCACACCAGAGTGCTCCATACTGAGATGGTTGGGATACAATCAAAAGGTTGAAGTTTTAAGAAAAACTAGGTCAGTAATTTTCTTGATGTCCCCCACCACCAGAACTACTGTACACAGAGCAGGACTTTGAATCTATTTAAAAGCATACCACATTAACGAAGTCCCTGGATTTGCCTTAAACACGTCAGTCTGTCAACAAAAAAAACAAGCAGTGTCGCTACAAATATTAAAGCTGTTTGATTACATTTCTCCTTTCATCATGAGGTAATAGCACCACTATTTTTTCAATTATGTAACAAAACACTACAAATGCTACAATGCTGACATCTTCCTATTGCCTAATCTAGTTTATATTGGTATCTGTTTTTGAAAAGCTGTGTATTTTTAACAAAACACATTGTTTAATACTATTTTTAACATTTATTATTTATAGAAACTATGAAGTAGCTTCAATAACTTTATATGTATCTTATAGCATAA
>NW_015509066.1:5718-7352 GCF_001515645.1 Sinocyclocheilus grahami | reverse complement strand
GTACACTTTAATCATATTTCAAAGACAATATAAGTAATTATGAAACTACATTTGAAAGATGTACTTAAGTTCACCTGATTGCATTTAATATAAATTGAAACACATTTTCATTTAAATAATATGCAATTAACATAACATTTTAGTTTGCTTATATATTACAGTACAGCTTAAATACACCAAAGAATAAAAATTATTTTTTAAAAACAAGTGTCCAAACTGACTAAAATAAAAGTCACGTTACCGATAAAATTCAATTCAATTCAAGTAGCAATGCTTTATCGTCACATTTCCTGCCTGTATTTACATTTCTCAGGTCAAGTATAGATTAACTCAAGTTTTAGGAGCAAACATTCCCTCAAACCAGACCAGCCCCCACACCTCGTATCATTTCACTGTTTATTTATACAGAGTTGAGGGTGACGCTATTTATAGATGAGCCAGCATATCCCGGCCACTCAGATGCAAAAGCACTGACCCATATCTGAGACGGGTTTCTGCATGCCAGCTGGCGTTCACAGTCAAACAATAGGCTAATGTAGCATGTCAACATGCTTCCTGGTATTAATGTTCGTTTATTAATGCATACTGTTATGAGTCACAGTACTGCCTGTTTAGCATGACAGAATGGACATAACTCATCTGTAAGATTTTTACCGATTTCTATATGCTGCTACAACAAAATCTGAGTAACTGCGAATTAGAATAGCGGGTACACAATATAAATATACAAATGAGATCTCTTTAATATCTCAGTTACAGGGTTATTACAGTTAATTAAAACTAAAACCATAAAAGACATTTCAGTTATTCAAAATAATAAACTTGAACTGAAATCAAATCAAATAACCTTAAACTTATTTAAACTAAAATTAAAATTATTATATATATATATGAAAACTAATTAAAAAAATGTAATACTAAGTATCTAGAAGCAATTAGAAAAAAATTGAGAACAAGAGACTTTTGCTTCTCAGAAGATAGCAATCTCACATTTGTTCACCAGTTTCCGAAAAGATCTCAAAAATGTTTCAAACTGTGCTCAGATTTTCCAAGATAAAGTCTGCAATCTAAAGTCAGATATTTCAATATCAACTCAAACATTTCTCATTATATTCTCCAAAGACATGTTATAGAAATGTTATCCACATTCATTTTACTTCTACTGTATGTCCATAATTTACTTATATGTGTCTCCCAAATATTCATATTCATGCATATTCACTTAAAGGTGTCATATGACGTTGCTAAAAAGAACATTATTTTGTGTATTTGGTGTAATGCAATGTGTGTATGCGGTTTAAGGTTCAAAAACACATTATTTTCCATATAATGTACATTATTGTTTCTCCTCTATGCCCCGCCTTTCTGAAACGTGTCGATTTTTACAAAGCTCATCGTTCTGAAAAAGCGAGGTGTGCTTTGATTGGCCAGCTATCCAGTGCGTTGTGATTGGCCGCATGCCTCAAGCATGTGACGGAAATGTTACGCCCCTTACCATGCTGTGATGCAGTCTCCCAGCAGGACGAGACAAAACCAATAAAACCCATTACAAATGAGGCATTTGTTGCATCCAGTGGGGACATAATTACTGATTATGATTTATACAGTCTTTTTACGTGTTGCGTTGCGTATCG
>NW_015509066.1:1585-5704 GCF_001515645.1 Sinocyclocheilus grahami | reverse complement strand
TCTGTGAGTCAGAACAGCCGGCATTGTAGTCTACTCTACCAGGATCAGGAAACAGTCCTCCATAAAATGTGCTGCACACATCTGAATATTTGGGTTGAACTGTTCTGGAACAGTGTTGTAAATACAACTTAACCACTGATTTCTAGTCGTGTCCTCTTTTGGAAGACCAAACAAAGTAGTTTCGCTCTCACAACGAAACACACAGTGACTCCACAACATGGCTGCGGCGGCAACAGCAAGAATTAAAATTACACCTTCTTTCTTTGCGTGAACATTTGGGCGGCGTTATGAAAATCTTCCCACATCGTGACGTAGACATGTGGGGGCGTGTTAGAACGAGCCGTTTTAGGAGGATGTGGTTGACTCTTAACTTTTATAAAGAATATCTCTTTGGATTTGAGACTTCAGTCTTTGCAACTTTACAGATCTTCTTTATGCACCAAGAGCTTGTAACACTCCAAAGAGAAAGGAAAAATTGAAATCGCATCATATGACCCTTTTAAATTAGATGTTTCAAAAATTGAAATTCAAAAAATAAATTGTGGATTATTTATATTTCAGTTATTTATTTTTACCTTCTTTAAATGAAATGAAATTTGTTTCAAAGCAGAATAAATCATTTCATGACGCAATAACCACAACTAATTGGCACATCTGACAACCTGAGACAAAACTGACACTTGTGAAACAACCTTGAAAGACTCCTGAGCTAAAAAAAGAGAAACTTCTGAGCAACAAAATGTCTCAAGGCTGACTTAATGTGCAAAAGTCATCTGGCTGTTTTATCGTCTGCTGTTGAATACTTTTGACTAGTAAGTCAATAAAGGTCATCTAGGTTTATCAGACAAACATTTTGGCCTGTATTGACAAATAAGACCATGCCATTAAGAAATCCCACATCAGTGTGACTGCACAGTTTGGATGAACAATAGGCCATGATGCATATTCTATTTCGGGTACAGAGTGATATAAGTGTGTGTGTGTGTGTGTGTGTGTGTGTGTGTGTGTGTGTGTGTGTGTGTGCATGCATGCATTCTCCTCAAGGAAACACCAGGAAAGAGCCTTGACTTCTTCCTGTGATTGCTCTGTACACAAAAACACACAGTCAAAAATAAAACTCACAAATTAAGCTTACATAGTTACGACAAAGTGCAGGAACAATGACATACGTTCTTCCCAGGACTCAACAGAAAACCAGATCATGTAAACATATAAATGCACAAAATTAGAAACTAACTGATAATGCATTTGATGCAAGGAATGTCTAACTTCCACACACTTTCTCAGTGATGTAAACAAGACTTCCACCCAGCCAAAATTAAACAGACAAACACGCATTTTACTCACAAATCATTGCACACACCAGTGTTTATTATAACTGAGATAATGTTATAGTTTTTAATAAGATTTTAAAGTCCTTTTAATTTTGTTTTTTATTTAAATTTTTGTTGAAATATTTGTAAATTTGTTGCATGTGTCAATTTTATTAAGCTTGTTTTTCGAAAATGTCATAAATTTTTATTTCAGTTTTAGTTAATTTAGTGAATTAGGTTAAACTAAATAAAATTGAGAAATGTTACCTTTATTGGCAACTAGGTGTAATGAAATAAATGTATGTGTTTTTTTATATATACAATTTCATTTCAGTTAAAGGAGTAGTTCACTTTTAGAATGAAAATTCTGTCATCATTTACTCACCCCCCACTTGTTTGTTTTTCCTACTATGGAAGTCAATGGTGCTCATCAACTGTTCGGATCCCAACATTTTTCAAAATATCTTCATGTGTTCAACAGAAGAAAAAAACTCATACAGGTTTGGAACAAGTGGGGGGTGAGTAAATGATGACAGAATTTTCATTCTGAAAGTGAACTTCTCCTTTAACGTTTATTTTATTTAAAGTAATGAAAATGTATTGTTATGGTTTTAGTTTTAGTTAACTATAATAACCAATTGTACAAGTTGATGTGTCAAGTGATTTGTACACAAAAAAAGAAAACATCTGTTCACGTCTTTAGAACAAACAGGACTACTGAAGAAATAATATAGTTTAGAGAAAGCAACTCTTCGAGAGACCGAAGAACTCTGTCATTAGTACTGAATGAAAAATTCTTTAAAAAAACATCCAGCTATCGTTTGTAGTCTCATTATTCATGGCTAAAAGGAGCAACAAGTGGTTCACAGCAGGGTGTTCATTAAGGTTTATGGGTTAGTGACAGGTTCACAGCTTCAGGCAGTATTCCACTATGTTTACAGCACTTAAAATCCAGAAAACCTAAAGCGCTTTTCACCTCAGACAATCAAAAACATTTAACATATGCTTGAACACCGGCTACATATACTGCATAAAAACTATTTTAATACTACACTTAAAAAATTATATGCAATATGAAAAATGCTCAGTGATTACACGCAGATTATGACTTATGCATATTCACTTTTTTTTTTTTTATCTTATTTTAACTGTTATTATTTTATACTCTATGACCTATTTTTACCTTCTTAAATTAAATATACCAGATATTTGTTTCAAAGCAGAATAAATCATCTCATGAGGCAACTGGCACATCTGACAATCTCAAACTCATCACAGGAAAGGCTTTTTCCTCTTATTGTCTTTATGACTGAGAGATTTGTTCTCACCAGGAGAAACAAGATAAATCATCAGACAATATAAGCAAAATCTTGCATGTAAATCTGAGTTTTTAACCAAACAAAACAACTAATTTTTTACGCTTTTAATAAAAGTGTTTTATACTCACAGAGGCATTTGCATTTATTTGATTAAAAATACAGTTAAAAATTGTAATACTGTGAAATATTAGTACAATGTAGAAATGTCTTTAACATCACTTTTGATCAATTTAATGCACCTTTCTTTAAAAAATAAATAAATACATAAAATAAAATCTTACGGACCTCAAACTTTTGAACGGTAGTATTTATCAGTACTAAAAGCCAATAAATAAAGCACTATAAATGTGACACAGCAGCACCTGATTAGATGTCACACATGGATTCTGTGAGCTAATAAGGCCAAGTCAGGTCACACTAATGAAACTCATGCAGGCTTAGTTGGTTTCACCTTACATGACTTTGACAAAACACTTGACAAAGAGACGATAGACAGAATGATGGAATTAAAATGATGGGAAGTTGTAATACCTTCATCACATAGTTTGACCAAGGCCTTTCAGCAACTCTTAATAACGGTTCCTGATTGTAAAATGTTTTATCAGTGCATGCTATTGCAAATAAAAAAAATTGTCTTTCATCAAAACATCCTATAAAACAACCTTCCTTTTCCACTCACTGAGGCCTTTTTTATTATCATGCATTTTCACTTATAAATTCAACATATTACAGAAGTAAAATGGCATGTGAATGATTTTACATGTTGACTTTATCCAAAGAGTTTCATCAACTGTAACTTTAAAATAGTTGAGTTAGTTCAGCTTATTTATATAGCATAATAAAACAACAGTCGCTGACCATGTGCTGTACAAAAATTGTAAAACCAAAATAAAAAACACCAATCAAAACAATAAAACGTCATGCAAAGACATACATACAGAGTACATACAGAGGAAAAACAAGCTCAGGATGACTCACATATTATAAGCCTTCTCTAAAAGGTGGGTTTTAAGTTTTACTTTAAACAGAGATTCTGTAGAGATTATCCTAATAGATAAAGGTAGGCTATTCCACAAACTAGCGCCGACTATGGCAAAAGCCTGGTCTCCCTTTCTTTTTATCCATGATCTGGGAACCTTCAGCAGTTTCTGATTTGATGACCTTAAACATCAAGCAGATATGTTAACAGTCACAAGTTCAGATAAATAAGAAGGTGCCAGCCAGTGGCATTTCAGACCTTATAGGCTAAACAAAGAGTAAAATCTTAAACTCTATTCTAAAATAGAATAGCAACGCAGAGATAGAAAGACGGCGGTAATGTGCTCATATTTATGTGTACCAGTAAGAAGTGCCAGTAGCAGCTGCATTTTGGACTGTTTGCAAGCGGTTCATATAGGAATGACCAATACCTATATAGACTGAATTGCTGTAGTCTAGACGAGAAAATATAAATGCATGTATTACTCTCTCGATGGGTTTAAAGCATG
>NW_015509066.1:0-906 GCF_001515645.1 Sinocyclocheilus grahami | reverse complement strand
TCAAACTTTTTAACTGGAACATAAAACCAGACCTGCACAACAGGCCATAAGAACATCATATTACTTCATCAATACAAATAATTAAAATAACGCTATACAAAACCATAAGCGCAACTTCACTACTATTATTCAAAAAGCTCATAATGGTGGCAGAACAGGCATTTTGTACTCACTAGTGTTTGTACTCACTCCAGTGTTTTATACAATGAAATTTCATTATAGACAGAATACATTAATATTTAATTAATATCAGTTGTTAAACAATACATATTCATAGCTTTTGCCATGTAATGGCGGACTCCTGTGCTAAACAGCAAATGCAATCAGTTCAACATTGTTGTTTACCCAAAACTGTTCCGTTTAGGATGCAGACCAGGTAAGTATTATTTCTTCCCCTTTAGCATCTTTTAAATCAACTTTTAACAAGCTAAACAACATTAATCACTCGATTTCTCAGCTTCTTCTTCCAAATTGGGTAAGGCTTATGAATCCTTTACTGTTTGAAGGTTCAGATTTCTGTAGTCTATGCAGAGTCTAACGTCACCATTCTTTTTCTTGACGACTACAATCGGTGAAGAGAAAGGGGATTCAGATTTACGGATGACTTCTGCATCAAGAAGTTGTTGAAGATGGACACGCACAGCTTCTATATCTTGAGGGTGTATAGGTCTCGCTCTGTGCTTATATGGAGTCTCATCACTGAGTTATAAACGATGTTTAATTTTATCAGTGCTCCCGAAGTCAAGCTCGTGCTGTGCAAATATTTCAGGCATGGAGTTCAATCTTTTAGTTATCCTCTTTCCACTCTCTGGGTACTGGAGAGTTTCCAAAATCATAGCTGAGTTTTGGTCTGTGATCAAGCTTTGTTTGGGAGTCTGACATGGAAGATTCAATGGACTCAACATT
>NW_015509065.1:26487-27106 GCF_001515645.1 Sinocyclocheilus grahami | reverse complement strand
AAGACAATCATTAATTGTAAAATTCAGTTTGGTAATATGTGTGATAATTTATTTTATACTGTTTCCCCTTAAGAGTAAAGAAAAAAGAATTTGTGAACTAAAATTAGTTAGAGATAAATGTAAAGAAATGGTCGCATTGTAAAAAAATATAAAAAAATTAACAATTATTTGCAATTACAGAACATAGTTGCAAGTAAGAGATATAGTTACAACTGAGATATAAGAGTCGAATACGATATATAAAATAGCAATTATTAGATAAAAGTAACGATTGTGAGATATAAAGTACAATAAAGTCACATTTGCCAGAATTTTAATTATTAATTGAATTAAATTGAATTTTAAATTTGAGGAGGAAACAGGCTTCAACAGAAACTACTTAACACTAAAAAAAGTAATATGTTAAACAGTTTGGGTTTGATAAGATTTTTTTATGTTTTTGAAAAAAAAAATTGTTATGCTGACCAAGGTTGCATTTATTTGATCAGAAATACAGTAAAAACAGCATTTAAAAAAATATAAAAATGTAAATAATTACGTTATAACAGTTTAAATAGGAAATAACTGTTTTATGTTTTAACATATTTTAAAATGTAATTTATTCCTGTGATGGCAAAGC
>NW_015509065.1:24334-26335 GCF_001515645.1 Sinocyclocheilus grahami | reverse complement strand
AAAGTTTACAGTATTATAACAAATTTAAAGAGTAACATTGTAACACTGTAGCTTCCAAAAAGTATTCAGAATGTCTAATGTTTAAAACAGGACACAGAGGCAGTAACTCATTGAGAAAAGCTCCACACACTGTTCTCAAGGTCACCAAAACACTGATTACAGTGAAAGCACCAGTGTTTACAGCGATGGCAATGAGGGCTCAAAACATTGCCATATATGGAAACACAGATAACGACAGACAAGAGAAGAAAGATCATCTTGTTCTTGTGGTTTGTCACTCTAAATTTCCCAGGCACCAATGGCAATGTTCACAGATTCATCTCTACAGTACCTTTCATCACTACAGGCAGAAACCTGCAGGGTAAAGTGAGTGTGTTTTATAGATGTATCATGTTGCAGCCTGTCCAGGTGTGCTGAGACCATGATTCTTGTTTAAATTGTGGTGAAGTATACAGAGTTTCTCCCATTTCATGAAGCTGACACACCTCAGACGATACGCTACTGATTCCAGCTCACATCCTGGTTTCAGCCTGACTCACAACTGACTCTATTCTCTCTGGCTTTCTCTCTTTGCTCCCCTTACTCACATTTCCGGTTGTTTAAGGTGATCTGGTGCCAGGGGCCTGGATTACGTCAGGTTAGAGAGGATAAGACCTTGCTTGTCCCTGAAACTGCATACGTTGCAGTTTTAAAAAACAACAGCACGTGAAAGAGCAAAACAACTGACACTTCACTAAGCCATGACCTTAAAATGTTATGAGCAATTCTACCTTAGAAACTATCCCATATAAATCACACAAGATTTTTATCTTTTTTTGATGCATGTCTATGAAGGATCTGCGAGTATGGATAGCTTCATACATCCAAAAATTTATATTTTAGTAGTCCATGCTGTGGATTAAAGTGTATGATCCCTCATTCCCAAATGAACATGTACAACGTCAGTAAGAAAACCTACTTTTCCTCCAAGGTAAAACACAGTTAATAATTGAATGCTAATTCATTTAAGTATTAATTCAGGTCATAGGACTAAAGGTTGTGGTAAATTAAAAGTTATAATTGCTAACAATGCTTTCAAATGAGATTTCTGTGAGTAGCATTTACCTTCCTACTGGCAGTCTTAGTTGTTCATTTATGTTACTGTTTTGCATGTCAGACTTAATTTAAACCCATGTAAGAATAATATACATTTAGTTTTATTACTTTGAGAACATTTTAATAGGGAACAAATTAATTAAAAAAATGAAAAACATGCAGAAATCTGCCTGATATATCCATCAAATGTGTAACCACATGGGTCAGGACATTCAGTTGGCTCTCTCTCCACTTCATCTCTAGTCCTACACATCTTAATTTTCTCGAAAGCCTTCTCATAAATTCAAAGTGTTTGAAATGTTTGCCAATTAAACTTTAGACACTAGTATAAATCCAAACTTTGCTTAGACACTTCAGGACTGGGCCCGTCTTGGAGGACAGCTGATCTGGGCTTTATAGGAGAGCAGATAAGGAGGGATATGTTGGCATGCACACCCAGTGGAAACTTCAAAGGAATGTAACACCCTACATGCATATCAGCTCTGCTCTCCAGCAAATGAGTCTCAGATACAGTCCAGCTGTCTGCAGCTACAATCTGCTTGCTTCAAACCTATTGGGGGTTAAACAGCTGAAAATCTTCACAGACGTTAGTACAAATCTCTTTTGGGGGCATTCTAGAATTAAAAAAAACAACAGCTTACATTCTTTTGATGAGTTTTGCAACACAGACACTGTCATCGAAATGCATCAATACTGACTCGAGCTGAATAACGACTCCATTACTTCTGCAGGGCTGCTTATAGCTGAATTGAACTTGTTTTATAATTGATGAACTTGCACAGTTATTAAACTGAACCAACACTAAACTGACTCCAGTTGAATAACGATACTGTCTTTTTAGAGCTGCTTTACAGCGAATTCGGAATTGCCTCATATGTGATGAAGTTTGCATCACTGATTCGTTTT
>NW_015509065.1:20910-23840 GCF_001515645.1 Sinocyclocheilus grahami | reverse complement strand
GCCAAGACGTACTAGCTGTCCTTAAATGTTTTACTTCACTCCATCAAATACGACCTTAACCTGTACATTCTTTCAAATATCTTAAGAGGGCCAACAAAACATCACAGAAATTCAGTTAAGTCTGAAAAGGAGAAGAATAATTTGACTTCATTAGGACTTCATTTATTCTGAGTACTCATGTATACATGCCATTCTGAATAAACTAAGAAACGCCCTTTCTTTGCACACTTTTGGAAATAATGGAGATGCTTACTCATACCATTCATTACTCTGTTCTTGCCAATTCTGCACAGTAATTTAATGAAATAATGAATTCTCATTCATGTCCTTCAAATTATGTTAAAATATGTGCACACAACCAGCCTTGAGTGCACTGTAAAACTTCATAAGAGTGACTTGCGGTGCTTTCACACTTTTAATTGGTTAATACTAATTTCTTTTCATCTTAAAAATATATCTCCTTGCTGCAAAAAACATGCTTGACATTTCACAACTGCTTAACATCTTGAAGGTTTAAAACTACTAGACCTCAAAATATATTACAGTGGATATTAAATAGAGAAAATTGTGAAATGAGTATCAGATAGGAGTGTTTAGATACTGGATGTGCATTGGATTGAGAATAACATATGAAACTGGTCCACAAAAAAAGCATTTTTGTAACCAAATCTGGTCTGTGCCAGATAACCGTGGGGAAAAATACACTAAATTGGTTGACAGAGTAAATGCAGCCTAGTTTAGTAACGTGTCGGAGGAAGAGGATTTCAGCCTGAAAGCTCAAAGACATAAAATGTTGCAACTAACAAATACATAAATAAATTATACCCAAAACAAAAACAACACAGTGCCAAACACCCAGTAGTGATTGTATCGCTCATGTTTGAACAGAGTTGCATCACTGGGGACAGGGTTGAAAAAAGCACCAAGCTAGAGAAGAGAAGAAACCATTTGAAATGTACAACTACAAAACTCTAAATCTTCTTCAGAAGCAAACTGTTAAATAAATCATTGCAGCTGAGTGAAGCAGATTAAAAGAGGATGTTTCGCCCGTTTGCTTGAACCATTTTTCTTTGGCAGGAGTGAGCAGAGCTTCCTTTTTGCCCACTGACGTCAGAAAAAGCAAGCCGCCAAGGGAACACATAGAAATGGCCATTTATTCGGGAGAACTGAACTATCGTCTTATTTCATCATTCCATCATGCAAAACACCAGATATAGCCAAGCACAATAAACATCAGAGACTATACAGGGACAAAGCTTTTAAAGGACAGAACACAAACGGAGAAGCGGTAAAAAGACTGCACATTTCGCAGAGATACAACTGACAACACTAGAAGGGTGAATCTCACAGAAACATGCTTTGGTTGCATTTCGTCCCAGAAGCAAAGAAAAAAAGAAAGTTTTATTTTGTATAAAGACAATTAAGCCTATTTTTTTATAACATTAAAATATGTATTTTTGATCATTACACAACTTTACCCATAAATTTCTCACTAGCTTAGCTTTTAAATTTCATAGGGGAAAATCTCTATTACTCTCAGTGATTTTCATTCTTTTAAAAATAGATAAATATATAAATTTGTACAACACTGAAAGTCTGAATTATTACACATTTTTGAATTAGTACCAATTTTGTGGGTTATGGATTTGGCAATGATTTTGCATTTGGAAAGGATTTAAGTAAGTAAATAAACCACAATGCTATAATAAAAATAATATTTTAGACAGTACAAGAAATACTGTATGTACGTATGTATGTATGCATGCATGCATGTATATATATATATATATATATATATATATTTCTTGTACGGTCTAAAATTTAATAAATATTTTTTAATTTTTATAATGAGAATAAGATACAATAATAATAGTTAAGTGAGAAAGCTTCATTTAAAAACAAAATATATATTTTTATGAACTGCCTGTGAAGCACCGTATAATTATTTTGTTATTTTGATTTTGGGATGAAATACGATCTGCACATGTTCTTGACAGGAATACTGCTATTTACCCAGAACTGCCTGCGGCTATGTATATAAACTGACTTTAACTGTGAGTACAGAATGAATTAAGGGGAAAAAAACATAACTGAGAAAGAGAGGTAGAAAGAGAGGGCTGGGTGATTTTCAATGACAGCACGCATGCAGCTGCCAGGCGGTGAGGAATTGAAAAGCATGCAAGGGTTGTCCTGTAATATGAGCAAGGCCGCGGGGAAATAGGTCAGGGGGTTAGAGACACACAGAGGCTCCAGTTAGTATATGTGCTTCCTCCCCTCACCTCATGTACACTGCCTAAAAATACAGGCCACAGTAATGAGCACAGCCATTACTCCTGTCAGCAGCTGAGAGCAGCCCAGTCATGGCCTATATTCAGCTCGCACATTCCTAACCCACTTATGAAGCATACTGATCATTCATTAATCCATGAAAACACACATACTAATTATTATACAGGGCAAGGATGTATAGCATTACATTTGTCCCGACTAGCTTCCACAACTTCAATCATCACATGCTTCAGCTGTTAGCTTAGCTTAAACACGCACACACAAACAGCTCCACTACAGTCTGTGGAATCATACGGAAACCTACTAACATAGAGCATGGCTGACATTTTTGATTAGTCGACTTATTCCTGTCAATGACTAGAAAATCCCTGAAGGTCAGACATATGCTGTCTTTTCAGTGGCTTTGTTCCAAATGCTAGTGAGCTGCTAACAGTATTTTTAGGCACTCCTAAGCTAAGGCAGTGGGTAGCAAAATTATGCTCTGTTAGATGTCTCGTTTTAGCCAATTTTGGAATCTCTGCCACACTACAAAAAAAAAAAAAAGGCACACAGCACACAAATATTGGGTAAAATAGTCCAATATTACAAGGGAAGTAAGTAGGAACTAACAGCACCAAACAGACTAGCAACAAAAAAAAAAC
>NW_015509065.1:17757-20363 GCF_001515645.1 Sinocyclocheilus grahami | reverse complement strand
AATTTAGATCAACACCGCATTTCATTAAGATTATGAAATCCTGCAGCATTAGGGAGAATAACTACATGGAACAGTATAAATGTATTTTATTACTAGCATTAGCATCTCAAAGACAGTAACTGAACTCAATTCAGCGTACAGGGTACTTTTTTAAACCAGTCATCTGGGGCCGGATTCATTAAATATTTTTAAGACTGAAAACCTGTTAGCATGTAGAGACAGCAGGAAGAATGATGGTATGTTTAAAGAGGGACAGGGATCTCAGAATGGGGCGTTGAGCAACATGCCTGTCCTTAAACAGGTGGCTCTCAGTGTGATGCTCCCCAGCCCACACCAAACACGACTCATGACTCACCGATCCCATATTAAAACTGTTCCTGCTGGTCCACATGTCCATTTGTGCAGCCTCTCAAGACATGCGGTGCATGTGAGCCTATGCAGCAACGCCTGGCATTGACAACTCAACCCACACGGTTAGTCACAATCAACAGCCGAACTATTAACAATGAGCTTTTTGTAATAAGTTACGGTCACTGATAAGCCCATGTGACTGTGCTATCAAATAGATGAGACATCAGCGGTATGTGTGTGTGAGCAGAGCTGGAAGGATAAAGTTTAATTACAATTGCAATTAAGAGGACTATTGATACTGATATCATGGTGGCAGGTGGCAAGGCAGCATTACAAGCCTGTGCCCTACTTAATAATAGGGTGGGCTGGCACACAGATGGACTGGCATTCTGTCAGGTAGATTCTCTATTACTCCACCAGAACAGTGACTGATTTGTGCAGCATAAATCCACTCAGGCATTAAAAGTCCACCAATTAGCGTAGATCCATTAACATGAACAATGACGAGTTGGAGTGGATTCAGGCTGAAGGCTCCAAAAAAAAGCTGCATTTCAAGATGTCATTTAAAAAAAGATCTCAAAAGTGACTATCCAAGCAAATCCAAAACTACATTGCTAGAATTGCTTGGGAAAACTCTAAAATCTGTTTCAAAGACTATAATAAATCAGTAGCACTATTCAGAGTAAATATGTTTTTAGTCACAGTTATTAATTGTGATGCACAAATATTACAATTCTGGCTGACACAGATAAGCTGATAATCATCTTAATTTCCAATTTAACAATTTACACAATTTTGCCTAAATAAATTAGAAACAAAAACAAAAATTAGTCATTTTAAAACGCTAGAAGTGAATTTAAATATCACAACATTACAACGTACAGTATAAAAAAAATGTATATTCATTTTGAGTTTTTCTAAAGATCTAACAGGAGTTTTCAGACATTCAAAATTTAGATGATGGTAAATGTAAAAATGGGGTAAATGGTTATGAATAATTCTACCAAGATTATATATATTGAATATTTAAATATATTCCAATATATTGTGCATGCCTATTATTAACATAAGATGCCTGACGTTTCGTGTACAGATTCAGACAGGACTTGGTTGTCTCTGATTGATTTAATTCTCTTTTTAGTCTTTATTGATTTAATTCTCATTTTAAATTGGATGGGTTGTCACTAGTGCTTGAACCACCAACCATTTTATAGCTGGTGAAAAAGGTCTAAATCCAGGGACAATACTGTAACTATAACTTTCTACTTGTGCTGACTGACAGCTTTAGTTATGGCTTTTAATGAAAGGTCAAAAAAATGAGAAGTTGTGAGGAGGAAAAAATTATAATATCCCACAAATCACAGACATTAGTATCCGGATGGAATTTGATTTCTCAGAGGACCCCAGAGTTATCTGAAAAACAGTATGTAATTTTCTCTGTAATTTGCACCGAGGTTGTGAAAGAAAATCACAGATGTGTTTGATTCAGATGAGAATAAAATCACAAAGTACATCTGTGAAACACGCATTTACCCAGCCTCCTGCGGGAAAAGCTGTCCAGTTTGAATAAGGCTCATGAATGCAAAAACACAGTGCTCTAGGAAGCATACTATATTATAAATCAGGGTTAAGTGAGAGTTCGGAGGGGGCTCACCAGTGAGGTTGGTACGGGCGCTGTAGGAGCCAAGGTAGCGGCTATCGGTGTTGGGAGTGTAGCACTCATACATGCCCTGGTCGGTGGCCTGCAGTTTGGTGATGTGCAGCAGGACAGAGTCTCTGCTCAGCCTCTCGATGTAGATCTCGTTGCTGTTGACGCGCTGGGCGTACAAGGCATAGGCATAGTTGTGCTGGGACGTGCTCACGATACGGATCTCTCGATCGGGAGCGGTGTAAAGGTACATGGACCATTCAAAATCTTGCTCGACCCCTTCCTTGTAGCCGGTCACGTTACACCAGATGGTGATGTGAGAGCCTTCCGTTCGGATCAAGGGCCCCGGCTGAACTGTGACTTGCCGCTGGGCCGAGCATGAGACCACTGTAAGAAAGACAGAATGGGTCAAAATGTGAGTATATTCAATATAAATATCTCAATATTTAAATTTTTGACTTAAAATAGTTTTTTTAATCAGGTGAAGCATCATATCCAGTCAAAAGGTATTTCTCAATAATCTAGTTATAATCTTGATAAAATGTCCACTCCTGTCTGATAAGAAAACCTTCAAGCTTTCGAGTGCTTGAAATGTGTGTGTGTGTGT
>NW_015509065.1:10062-10553 GCF_001515645.1 Sinocyclocheilus grahami | reverse complement strand
ACACACACACACACACACACACACACACAGAGCAAATTGGCCTAGACCATTACCACCATCACCACACCTCACAAACTCCAAACCCAGCGGAGCAATTACCAAAATCTCTTCTGCTCATTTGATGCAGGCCAGAGTGTAAGCACTTCCTCACAAGGAGAGCAAAAAAAGGGCTTGGCGGGAAACCACAGCCAATTAGAGGAGGATGTAGCGAGGCAAATGACCAGAAGAGGGGATCATATTGAGAAGGAATACAAGTTCACAGCATTTGGCAACCCAAAATCCAATTTCTTTTGCCTATGTGTGACACAGATCTCATTTTTCAGAGCAGTGTGAACACAAAAAATCCAATCTTTTCAATCCGATTTGGGCAGCTTTGATATGTGGTCCTTGAACCGATTATGTGTCCAATTCATGGCAATGTGACCGGAGCGTGAACCATCAGATTGGAATTGAATGGTTTCTTTAACGCCAATTGTTTTGTTATGTACACA
>NW_015509065.1:0-796 GCF_001515645.1 Sinocyclocheilus grahami | reverse complement strand
AGTAGGAACTAACAGCACCAAACAGACTAGCAACAAAAAAAAAACTTTTTTTCAAACACTTAAAAAACATTTAAATTCTGTTGAAATACTGGTGCACTAGTGTACGCAGTTCATCTTTTAAATTGGACTATTTCACTTTTTCCCACCAAACTAGTTAGGCAAGCACAATCCCCGACCTACAGTCAGTTCTAAAGATTTAATTGGTCATCACAGTGCTGATTGCTTACACAGTGCTATAAAAAATACTAACCCCTTACCATAACCAACACCCTAATCTTAACCTCAGTATAGCATTAGCACATTCTGCAGTTTAATTGCATTTAAACGTGACCATTTAACCCCGATATATATGTGATAAAAACTACGTTTACACTTAAAAGTGTATTGCTTTGTTAGCTTAGCAATGTGTGCTAATGTAAAACTTATTTGTGATTATTAATCAGGTCTCTCTTTTCATTTGTGGAATCATCAGCCCGTTCATCAGCCTGTTGCTATCTGTATTTGCCAGAGCTATTGAATTTAGCCACATTTTACTTCTGACCTTAGCTTGTCTTTCAAGCATAAGCTTGCCTGATAGAGACATAAAGGTTTGAAGGAGGTTTTAGAGCAGATCCTGGTGCACTGTGGGAATTTCATGATGTGAGAAAAGATCAGATGCAAAGGTCAAAGCACCCTGACACACACAAACACTGTTTGTGTCTCTAAAACATGCTAACAGTTCTGTTTCACCCTGTTCTAAGAGAAGGGATTCAATTTAGATCAACACCGCATTTCATTAAGATTATGAAATCCTGCA
>NW_015509064.1:13999-17047 GCF_001515645.1 Sinocyclocheilus grahami | reverse complement strand
CACACACACACACACACACACACACACACACGCGTGTGCGCAGATGCGGATCGTGTCCGTCTTCATGTGTCACTTGTTTCTGCCTTCTTTCCTCCTGTATTTGCATGATGAATGTGTTGTTTTCACTTTCTCTTTCCTCAGGACTAGTTGAGGCTGCTCTTGACGCAGCACCTGAAGCAGGTGTGTGTGTGTGTGTGTGTGTGTGTTCATGAGTGGCATGGCCAGCACGCTGTGTATCACTGTCTCTGATCGATCGATCGATTGATTGACAGCACGCACTGATCAATGAACACTTAACAGCAGCTTGGAGCTTTGCTTGCTTTTGGCTCCACTGATGGACTAACCGTTGCCTCGTCTGCTTGAGCTCATTAACATCACATCACTCGATATCTGCGCTAGCATGGGTTAACCGCGGCTGGCAGCTATTGAACAGCCATCTCCACATCAACCCGGAACATCTAATGTGGTGGATTGTGCTTCAGGACTGTGGCGTTTCACCTGGAATAATAATAATAATTATAATAAAATATAATACTTGTACTAATATATAATAATAAACAATAATCAGGGTTATGATAGTTAACTAAAACATGAAAATGTTATTACTTATTAATATTGTTAATGTTTACAGTTTAATTTTAATTTATTTAGTTGCCAAAGTAACATTTCTGATCTTTGTTTAGTTTAATAAAATATAATAAATATTGACTGAAATAAAATAAACTTTTGTCTAGTTCTAAGGCAACATTTCTCATTTTTCTTAAGTTTAATAAAATAAACATCAACTGAAATAAAATTAAATATATAAAAAGACTCGTTTTGATTTCTCATTTTTGAAGTACTAAAATAACAAAACTAAATAAACTAAAATTAATAAATATAATTAGTAAATCTATATAGACTAATAATGATAATGAAAATGGCAAAACACACAACTTTAACTAAAATTAAATTGGAAACAAAATATAAAAATGAAATTCAAAATCATCGTAGTATATTGAAAATAAAATATTTATAATAAAATAACCGTGACAATAATAATAACAAATAATAATTATATTTATAAAGTACTTTGTTAAGCTCAGAGTTTGCTATACAGAGACATATCGACATATAAAGATAATAACAATGTTCATAAATGAATACACAAATTCAAAACACATGGTGTGTTAATGCTAAAAATTGTAATGATCAATATTAATAATTTTCAGTGAGGATTTTTAATGTGCCAATTCCTTATTGAGCGTGATTTACCTCATTAAATGAAACTAAACCAGTGTGAACGGTGTCTGTGTTAGACTGTGATTTGTCCTCAGCTGATGGCTGTTCAATAAAGCACAGGTTTCTTTTTCCTTTTCTTTTCCTTTCTTTTCGCATTTGCACTTTAACCCCTCCCCTCCCGTGCCATCACTGGCTCCGCCCCTCGGCGTCTCCTGCACTGTGGGTAGGTTCGGTGGGTGCTGACGGGATCATGTGATCACGGATCATACAGGAATGGGAAGGATTGTGGGAAATGGGAAATCTGTCCCGCCGATGTGCCGTACGCAGCCGGAGACAAAAGTGGAGAACCGCAGAGAACGCGTGCAAAAACATGTCCCGATCATCACAGAATCAAAAGAACAAAACAAGAAATTATATTTAGCTGAAAATTAAGAACATTCCATTTTTTATTTATTAAATTAAGAAAATTTAAACCTGGTTTTAAATTGTTTTTATTGTTATTTTTACAACAATTAAGCAGTGTAGTTCTAGTAATATATTAATTCTATTGTAGTATTTATTAATATTTTGAATTAGTCTTTTAAAGTAAATATTTTTTACATTTTATGTTTTCATAATAGTTTATGTATGTGCTTATCTTTGTTAGTTTTTAGCTTTAATTTATTTAAAAAAATAAAAAGATAATAATATTCATAAATAAATTCACAAGTTCATAACATATTGTGTGTTAATGTTAAAAATTGTAATGATAAATATTTAATAATTTATTTTATTTCAGTTGTAGTTTTACTATTTTTAGTATTTTTCTACTTGAACTTATTTTAGTTCAGAGTTTAAGTTTTTACTTTAAGTTAAAGATTTTCCATCTAATATTTATATTTTATTTTAATAAAACAACTTTTAATAGTTTTAGTTAACAATAACAAGATAAGGCAAATTTTCTAGCTTTTGTTTTTATATTTTTCATTTTAATTTTAGTTTAATTTTTAATAGGTCACTTTTTAAAATGTTTCTATTAAATGACAATTATTTTGTCTTAGTAATTTTAGTTTTTCAGCTTATTTCAGTTAGCAACATTTATAATTAATATTTAAGTGTAAGTTTGTCATCCAATATTTAGATTTTATTTCAGCTTTTTTTTTTCAATTAGCGAAAACAACTTTTAATAGTTTAAGCGTAACAGCTAAAATTATTTTAATAAAAAAAAAAAAAAAATTAAGTTCTGTCAAAATGTGATCTACTCTGTTTCTTTTGATTTTGTGGTTAAATATGATCCGAACATGTTGTTGACGCATTTCATGAGATTCCTTTTTACCAAGCAGTTTGCTTCCTATAAATTAAGTCTATTATGTGCTGAGAACATAATCTTTCTTTAAAGTCGATCTTAAAGGCATTAATTGCTTTTGAGACTTTGACATTGAATTCAAAGCTGTGAACGAGTCTCTGAAGCTGCTCCACGTTTTGTCATCCGCCGAACGAGTCAGTCCTGCGTGGCTCTGCTAACGAGCGTCTGCTGTGCTCAGACCTGCTGGAGGAGACGGAGAAGCTGATGGCGGAGAAGGTGGAGGTGCAGCGTCAGGCGCAGAAGGAGAGCGGCGAGCTGCTGCAGCAGGTGAAGCAGCTGGAGGCGGAGCTGGAGGAGCAGGTGAGCCGTCTGCAGGAGCTGCAGGAGACGCACAGCGCCGAGACGGCAGACCTGCGGCAGCAGATACAGGCCTTAGAGAAGCAGCTGGAGAAGAACCGCAAGTTCATGGACGTGAGTCGCTTCAGCATGCTTCTTCAACGTGACCCTTTATTTCTCGCAATTCTCACTTTTTTTCCTCAGTC
>NW_015509064.1:11805-13251 GCF_001515645.1 Sinocyclocheilus grahami | reverse complement strand
TTTCTTGTAATTCTGATTTTTTTTTTTTCACAATTCAGATTTTTTTCCCTTGCAATTCTAACTTTTTTCTTATAATTCTGAGTTTATATCTTGCAATTTTGACTTTTTTTCTCAGTCTGAATTGTGAAATATAAACTCAGAATTGCGGGGGGAGAGTCAAAGTTGTGAGAAGTCAAAATTGCCTTTTTAATTTTAATGTTTTTATTCCATCGCAGAAATAAGCTTCCATAATGATGTGATAAAAGCAAAAAGCGTTTAATCTCATCACTTCCACGTTCATTAACCGCACAGCAGACAGTATTGTATTGAACTGATGAAGCTCCGCAGATGTTTTTTTCTGGTTTAGTGTGGCAGTGTGCTAATCGTCCGAGTGTTACTGTCCCTCTGTCCATCAGGAGCAGGCGGTGGACCGCGAGCACGAGCGAGACGTCTTTCAGCAGGAGATTCACAACCTGGAGCAGCAGCTGAAGAATCCCGCCAAAACACAGACAGGAAGTGGCCGGCGGGACAGAGAGGTACGACCCGGAGCCTTCTGACTTCAGACCGGCCCGCCTCGTCTACTATATAAAATATTTTCATGTGTTTTACCTTTATAGAATTGCAGAGTCTGATTTGTGTTTGGATGTTCATAAGACTGATTGTCATTTTATTGTCCTCAGTGAAATAGGCCAGTCATTTTTCTCCTTTTATTTGTGCATAACTTGGCTGCAAAGCACAGACTTTGTTCATAAAATAATATAATATAAATAATGTTTATAGTAATAATAATAATTATTATTAATACTATATATATCAGGGTTATTATTTATTTTAATTATATTTATTTTTTATTATTTATTTCAGTTTTATAACTGTTAAAAAAACATATAATAAACGTTAAATAAATGAAAATTGTAAATTATATTTTTATTTCAGTTTGTTGTCAAGGAAACATTTCTCATTTTCATTGATGTACTAAAATAGACAAAGATACTAAAATGAAAAAATATATATTAAAAACTATATAGACATAATAAAACACAAAGACTAATAAAAATGACAAAAACACAACAACATTTCTAAACATTTAAATGAAAATGGAAAATCTAAAAATAAAAACTAATTCAAACAGTATCTTAAAAATGCAAAAATACCACTGATATATATGTATATGTGTTTTATACTGCAATCTAATATTTATAAATAAAATGATCCCTTGTAGTTCTGTCTAATATTGTGCTGCAGTCTGATATTTACTGACTGGAAGCAATTTTAACAACACGCCTTAAGGGATGTTTATCAGCGTCAGCATGTGCAGTAATAAAGACACATGAGCAGAATCACAGTCAGTTGCCAGGCAGCGACACACACAGACTCACACAGACACTCACACACGCACGCACGCACGCACACACACACATACACACGCACTCACACACACACACACGCACTCTCACACGCACACAC
>NW_015509064.1:7901-8421 GCF_001515645.1 Sinocyclocheilus grahami | reverse complement strand
ATAAATATATAATTTTTTATAATATACTATAATTTTTCTAAATATTAGGTGGACGACTAAACAGGTGATTGTTCTCACAGAAGCCTGTATAATTCCGCTGGTCTTGGAGTCTGCTGATGCTGATTGGATGCGTTTGTTAGGGGATATTTACTTGTTTACAACCAGCCTGCTGTGTGTGTGTGTGTGTGTGTGTGTGTGTGTATTTGTATTTGTGTGTTTCATGTGTGTGTTGTTGTGTGCAGGTTGAGGAGGTCCAGCATGTGTCTATGGAGGGCAGAGGAGACGTCACACTGGAAGCACAGCTGCAGACAGAGCGAGAGGCTCTGGACAGGAAGGAGAAAGAGGTACTTCCTGTCACCTTACCCATTCATCTATGAGCACCCAGCAACACTCCATGCATTACACAGTAGAACTGGTTTTATGACTTAACATCGTGCTCATCACTCTCATTTCTTTAGAGGGAGCTCAAAGTAAACTCTTCAGTGTAGAACTGTAAGCCTTGAACAAAAAAGCCTAAAAA
>NW_015509064.1:4754-6892 GCF_001515645.1 Sinocyclocheilus grahami | reverse complement strand
CACACACACACACACACACTCACACGCACACACTCACACACACACTCTCACACTCACACAAACTCACAGAGGCATCTTTTTTTTATGACTGAAGGCCAGTATCAATGATACCAATACTGATTTCTCTATAACCCCCCCCCTTATATTTAACCATGGACTAGCCATTCAGCATTACAGTATAATTGAGAGCTATCAATTTTAACATTTATTAGACTTTAAAAAATAACTTCTAATTTAAGTGAACTTAAAACAATCTTCATATAAACCCATTATAATAAATGTCATATTTACCCGTGCCCTTCAGCAAAAATATACAGAAATTGAAGTTATCAAACACTAAATTAAATAGAGATGAATCCTTAAAGCTGTAAAAGTAATTTTTTCCTCTTTTTTTTCTCTTTGTCCTTTGATGAACAGACATCACAGCAGCTGGTTATTAGGTTGTTTTGGCTGCTATTACTTTAAGAGCTGCCGCTGCTGAACGTGACGCGGATCTGACACACATCATATTTTCTCTCAACTCTTTTGACCTTTTCTGACCCACTTCAGGTCTTAAGTCTCTATTAATGAGCTGACGAGTTAAATCGGGTGTGTTAGATGAGTGAGACAGTGCTGGGCTCCAGGACAGTTTGGAAAACCGTTTCAGAGACATGTTCTTAAATGTGACTCAAATAAAATATATTACATGCATGCACAGTTTTAATGCAGCTTTAATCACATTTTTGGTAAATTCACGACTTAACTGACCACGATATTGCATGCACGTAGTTTATTTCGCGCTTTGATATGAAAGGATACAGGCTACAGCGTGCGCCGGCGCCTTTGTGTGTGCAATAGAAGAGCACGTGCTTCGAGCACAGTACCGTTTCCGCGCTCGTTTGACTCGTGCCTGGCGCTGAAGTGAAGTGGAGCGCGCGTCTGAAACGTCTCCCGTTCTCAGTCGTTCTGCGACTGAATAAATGCACTTCTTGTCAAGAGAAAAAGTGACCGAAGCAGCAGTTGTGAGTGAGGTGACCAACGCTAGCCCCGCCCCTGCGTTAATGGCATTAAATATTTTAGCACTATTCTTAAAGGGGTCATCGGATGCAAAATTCACTTTTGTTGTTGTTTGAACATAAATGTGTGTTGGAAGTGTGTGTACACATCCATCCTATAATGATAAAAATCCACCCAGTGGTTTTTAAAATCCCCTTTCTCACATCAGGCTGTTCTGAGATTACTGTCAGAATGACGTAGTTCTGCACAGGCCCCTCCCACAATAGTTGATTGGCAGGCCTGTCTTACCTTAGCTCCGCCCTGAGTGAGCTGTCATCAGTCCACCATTGTGTCGACTCCAGTGCAGGGGAAGACAAGAACGTCTCTGATTAAGCGATTGATGTGTTTTGCTGTTGGATGTAATAACGAATATAGCAGTCGTTATTTACTCTCGACATCTGAGCCGCTGAAGACGCAGAGGATTAACGTTACTTTCGTTTTGAAGTGAATGCGCCGATCCCCGATCTACATAATTGCGTCTATGTTCGCGCGAATCATTCGTGATCCAGCTTCATCTACAGTAGAAGTGAGTATAAGGGTTTTTTGGAATCTTTGCAAATCGCCTTTCCTAATAATGTGGTAGTTGGCAAGTTTCGCGGCTAAAGTAAACAGTACTGCTCATCACCCCATGGTAGAGAGGGGCGGGGTCAGCAGAGCTCATTAGCATTTAAAGCAACACGGACTAGAACAGCTTGCTGAAACAGCTGATTTTGACAGGGTAAAAAAGGTGTTTTTTACACTACCATTGAGACATTTTAACCAAAGTATGCTTTAGACTTTTCATTAAGAATCTAAAGAATCATATCAACTAGGTCTCTGCACGATTATGACAAAAATCACGAATCTAAAGAATCATATCAACTAGGTCTCTGCACGATTGACAAAAATCACGAATCTAAAGAATCATATCAACTAGGGCTCTGCACGATTATGACAAAAATCACAAATGTCGATTATTCCCTTGAAATTGTAATTGCGATTATTAATTACGATTATCACAATTTACATTGAATTATGTTTATACCATTGTTTGATGCAACTGCATGCCGTATTTGTACATGAAAATAAACAAGCTGAAAACACTCTAACTGAAAAACCTTTAG
>NW_015509064.1:2095-3731 GCF_001515645.1 Sinocyclocheilus grahami | reverse complement strand
GCATCCGTAATTGTAATCGCGATTAGAAATTCGATTAATTGTGCATCCCTAATATCAACCTATATCAAATAGGCATCCGATGACCCCTTTAACAAATGAAGTTTTCAGCACTTGTAACAGTGCCCTGTTTGCGTGCGCAGATCGTGAATCTGGAGGAGCAGCTGGAGCAGTTTCGTGAGGATCTGGAGAACAAGAGCGAGGAGGTGCATCAGCTCCACATGCAGCTGGAGATCCAGAGGAAGGAGATCAGCAGCCATCAGCAGGATCTGCAGGCTCAGGCCCGGCTCGCTCAGGTCCGCTCGCTCTCACACTTCAGCTGCTGTGTCTTCTGTGTTTGTCTAATGGCCCAGTCACATCAAGCACAGTCACTATATTAGCATCTACAGCAATGTTCTGATTGTTATAAGCGCCGTTTTGTCGTCCGTCTCTTTAAATGCTCAAGATTCTGATTGGCTGTCAGTGTTTTTATCGTACATAACTTTGGTGTTATCGTTAACAATTGTGATGTGGTTATTTTTTACAGTTAAAAGCGTTATAGTTAATCTATAGTCTGTTATGTTCAGTGTCACATAGATTTAGGTCAAATGTATGTATTAATGTGTATTTATTAAGGTCTCTTTCAGAGCAAAACCCATGCTTTACTGCAGTCGTGGCAGTGCAAAATATTTTCTTGTTTAGTATTTTTGTCTTGTTTTCCAATAGAAATATTTAAACTTACGTGACATATTAAATATTGCTCTAAACAAGAATAAATATCTGCCTATGGGGCCATAAAAATAAACGTAATTGAAAGATAAAACTTGTTTATTTTATTAACTGCCGTATTTAATTTGTACTTTTCAAGTTCATTCAGTTTATTATTATTTTTAAATAATTTTTTTGGCCCATTTTACAGATATTTGGTCTTGTTTTAAGCATAAACACTTCATTTTGATTTAATAATATATATATATATATATATATAAACTTAGTAAGTTAATGCATCTTGATGTAGATATAGCGGGAGGGCTAGAGAGAGAGATATATATATATATATATATATATATATATATATATATATATATATATATATATATATACACTTAGTAAGTTAATGCATCTTGATGTAGATATTTATACTGGAAAACAAGACAAAAATACAATAAAAATAAACTTAATTCAGTGGGAAAACAAGATTATTTTTCTGACCTCATAAATTAGCTTAATTTTCAAACATTAAACAAGACTGAATATATTATGTAATTTTCCTTCTCGAGTAAATGCATTTTAATTTAAGAATATTTATATATTTGAAAAGTAAAACAGTCGTTTATTGCAGATTACGAAGGCAGACGTTTTTCTTTATACCACGCACTGATGAATCATTCACATTAAGACTCATGTTTTGAGTTCTTGTTGACTTGAATATGAATCTGAGAGTTTGAGTGTCAAACCGAGATCCGAGTCCTTGCCGCAGACAGGACTGTCCTAAATTCAGAGTCATGTGATGATGTTTAACTCTTGAAGGTCTTGGAGGAGAAGGACAGGCAGATAGCCGTCTTTAACAAGCAGCTCGCTAAGCGTCAGCGCACGGGAACAGACCCTAAGACAGAGGTAAAGTGGTATACATATGTGTGGACACACGGCGGCTGTCAGC
>NW_015509064.1:0-742 GCF_001515645.1 Sinocyclocheilus grahami | reverse complement strand
TGTTTGTGAGTGTGTGTTTCATCTGGTTTGGTGCATCTCATGTCTTTTGCCATCTTGTGTTTGCATCTTATTTTTAGCAACAGGGACACAAATGGCAAAACACATCAGCTTGGGTTTAAAGAGTGCAAAGACTTCATAATGAGTTACTGCTGATTCGCTGCATGATAAAGAACGGATTGCATTCTTTAAACTGGATGTATTTGCTGTTATTCCGTGCAAACAGGTTTTGATTGAATGGAAACGCCTGTCTCAGATCCTGTGGATTCATTCAGCTCATTGTTTTGATGTGGTTTGGTGTTTGTTCTGCAGTGTGTTTAACTTTCAATCATCTCACACCCTCCTGGTAAAAGGGATAGTTCAACCAAAATTACTCACCCAAAACTCATATTTTGCCTGTGGAAAATGAAATGAGATGTTTAGCAGAATGTTCATGCTGCTTTTTTCCATACAGTGGAAGTGAATGGAGGCAGACGCTTTCAAAATGACATGAAAGTGCCATAATATTATTATAAAATAGTCAATATAACTCGTGCTTCAGTGTTATTTTGGTATCATTGATATATAATTTTTTAATTAATATTTTGAGTTTATTTTTGTAGTTTCCATTTTAATTTTAGTTACTGTGTGTTTTAGTTAATTATAAAAACCCTGTCATGCTCTGTCTCTTCTGTATCTCAGATCGGTCGCTGTATGAAAGAGAGCAGCCAGTTTACTAACACGTCTTCTTTTTGTTCCCTGAAAA
>NW_015509063.1:30295-31076 GCF_001515645.1 Sinocyclocheilus grahami | reverse complement strand
TTTGTGTGCCACTGAGAAGGTGATTAGCTACACCTGATTGAGTTTTCAGGTCATTTTTAGGAGGAGGTGATCCTTTTTCCAACTATTTTTTTTCTGACATGTTGGTGTTATATCTTTCACTTGGAAGTTATAAGTTGCACATACAGTTGGATAAAACAAAAACTGTGCCCGTCATCATTTCAGACTGCAAAGCAACAAAATGTGATTCTTTTCTATACCCTGTCATGATCACTACATGAAAAAGAAAGGAGTCAACATTCTGCTAAATGTTTTCATTTTGTGCAGAAGAAAGAAAAACCATAGAGGTTTATGATCTGAGGGTGAGTAAATATGCATAAACATAGTAGATGATACATAATATTAAATACATAAAGTATTTACTCAGACGTGCATATACACCACTATCGTCCAAAAGCCTGGAGTCAAGTATTTTTTTTAAGAAATTAATAATTTCATTCAGCAAGGATGCATTCAATTTATCAAGTGACAGTAAAGACTTTTACATTGTCACAAAAAAAATGATTTCAAATAAATGTGAATCTTTTGCACTATATTCATCAAAGAATCTATTAAAAAATGTATTATAAATACATTAAAATAGAAAAAAGTTATTTTAAATTGCAGTAATATTTCACAATATTTATGTTTTTACTGTATTCATTTTACATTATAATATTTCACAAGATTAAAGGTTTTACTGTATTTTGATCACATAGTATTGGTGAGCATAGGAGACTTCTTTAAAAAACATTTAACAGACCCCAAACTTTGTATATCCGAG
>NW_015509063.1:28634-29080 GCF_001515645.1 Sinocyclocheilus grahami | reverse complement strand
GTATTGTTCATGCTTAGTTCATGTTAACTAAAGTAGTTAACTAATCCTAACTAATGAACCTTATTGCAAAGTGTTACTGATTTTTTAAAGAAATTAATACCTCTATTAGGCAACAAAGCATTAAATCAAAAATGATAGTAAAAGATATACTTATATTGTTACAAAACATTTAGATTTTAAATAAATGCTGGTCTTTTGAACTTTTTATTAATCAAAGAATCCTGAAAAAAATGTCCACAAAAATAATACGCAACACTAAATCAGCATATTAGAATGATTTATGAAAGATCATGTGACAAAGAAGACTGGATTAATGGCTGTTGAAAAGCATCACATAAATAACTTCCAATGTATTTACGTTTTTGGCGAATTTTGTCAAATATAAATATAATAATATATTAAAATATATTTTAAATTGTAATAATATTACACAATATAATTTTTTT
>NW_015509063.1:25922-27017 GCF_001515645.1 Sinocyclocheilus grahami | reverse complement strand
AAGCTGTCAGCCCTTCTCTTGCACCTACCGTGTGCTACAAACTCCCGTGTGCTTTTAATCAAACAAAAATTATGAGATCCAGCCACGCTGCCAAGACAGCGCTATAAGACAGGCTTCAAAGTCTCTTTAAGACTTATCCTGACATATAATATACCTTGCAGTGCACAGGCACCATGCAGCAAACATCTTCTAAAGTCTCTGACGTCCAAGTCGAGTTTCAAGTCTTTGAGGTGAAGTGCAAGTCGAGTCTCGAATATCTTTTTAGAACAGGTTTCTACTACTGGTTGGTTTTGTAAACCTTTTTGAAGGGTAAGCAATTTTGCATATTCACATGTCTCTATTCTCATATACAATACAAGTTCGGTTAATAAACCTAGCCGACAAACATTACATTTTTATTATGTTGTTCAATTTAAAGTCCAAACCAAGCCTCAAGACAAAAGTTTTCAAGTACAGTTTGAGTTCTTCTTCAGGTCTCTGAAGAAGAGTCTAGCAGAGGCTTCTCTAAACTACAGGTTAGTTTTATAAACCTTGTTAAAGAACAATCAATTTAATAAATGTTAGGGCTCAAAAAGGATGGCCTGCTGTAACATTAATATTTTTTTTTTCATTTGTTCTTAGAATTACTTAACAACAACAGTCATAATACTAAAATAAAAATAAAAAATCTAATATTATACGATTTTATTAAATTAAATGTAATTAAAAATAATAAAATGTTTAATATTTAATGAAATAATGTTCCTTTGTTCATAATAATTTTAGCAACAAAAATAATTAAAATAATGATAATATTATTCTTCAAAAAAATAAATAAAATAATAAAAATATATTGCTAAAATTTGTAGAGATCTGTATTTTGTATTTGGAATTCAATTTAAGCCTCAAGTCAGGTGTCTAAGTTGAGTCTTAGACTCAGAGACCCACGGATTTGTGAATTTGGAAAAGAAACGTTTCCCTAAACACTTCCAGAACATCTCCACTATATCACTGGAAACAATAAAAATAAACTTAACATTTAAAAAATATATAAAGATTGAAAATATCCAAGGAAAAAAAGCTCATTCCTCTGTGGTAGGTCAACAGAAAAAAAAA
>NW_015509063.1:24068-24473 GCF_001515645.1 Sinocyclocheilus grahami | reverse complement strand
TAGACGTTTGGTCCACTTAGACAAACAAAACATTTCTTCAAATTGTGAATGGATTATGTAGAGAAACAGAGCAAAATGTGCTCCCCTTATAGCACAGTTGATTTTGACAGTTGACCAGAAATGCCCGAGCTGGCTCATCTAAAACCAGGAAGTAACCATGCATACGGTATAGTCAATTAATTTGCAACTCAAGCACAACTTGAGTCCAAGTCTCAGACTAGAATTTCTATCTCTGCCATATAGAAGCACAGAGAGCAGCACACGGTAGGCTAACTATGTGCATTCAGTGTATAGCTTGGACTCTATGACTGATTAAATTGGATCACTGTCAGATTAACAACAGGATGACCTGACTTAATCAAACAGCCTGCTACATCAGAAGCTTACATGACCCACACAGATCTA
>NW_015509063.1:23138-23440 GCF_001515645.1 Sinocyclocheilus grahami | reverse complement strand
AGGATGGGGAGGGGGTAAAAAAAACTCTCTGTCAGCACCAAGCATCAGTTATAGCGAAATTTAATACAGTAAATAAAAGCGGCTCATCTTCTGGCTGAAGCTAAAGACGAGCTTGCTTCTTTCCACATTCTACTTGCAGAAAGCACTGAAGTAAAGTCGGGTATGAAATGATTTACATGTACATTCATGTTTGGATCTCAATCCAAAGTGACATCCAGGCTCCCATAGCTTCCTGGCACATAGGGAATGGAGAGGACGCCCAGGGAATGGCAGAGGCCTTTTGATACTGCAACTCTGCCGAA
>NW_015509063.1:20714-22672 GCF_001515645.1 Sinocyclocheilus grahami | reverse complement strand
GTCACTGCGCAGCGTCAATGAACGTCCTTTTAAAATGCAAAAAGTTTCGATAGTTTAATGATAAAAAAAGAGGGAGGTTGAACGAATGTCTCGATTAGCATAAGATACGCTGTTTGCATCTGAAAACTTTTGATGAAATCCACTTTAAAAGGATTGGCGGGACACAAGATGCCATATAACTAAACAAATCAATGCTAAGTTCAACAAAGCAAGATAACATTTTTCATTCCTGCTATTCTGTATGTGTTAGTTGAAGATCTGTTTATTGTTTGAACAATCACTCCTTCTTTATTCCGCAGTTGGAAATAGGCCAACAAGGCAGCAAAGGAATAATGGTGTTAATTAAGACACCTGTTCTTCTCTGAATTCACTCACCTAACCAACGCTTTCAATAATGCCAGAAAAATGTGCTCTACATTTCAAAATGGTTTAATAAAGAGAATATATGCAGGTATATTGTGCTTGTAAAAAGAGCAAGCATTGGGAATGTAATGCTGTTAATCAGATCGATTGGAAATGTCTTTACTATTGGCCAACCGCTAAAGTGCTGGAGACAAGTTCAAGATCTGTCAAACCATGGGCCGGTATTGATGTTTGCACCACTTCAATCTCACGCAGCACCCGTTCACATCAAAGCACTGAACTGAACAGCATTTTGTCTGCTGTACTCTGTAGATTCAAATCTGAAATATACTCTATGCAAGTATATTAACGCTAATGCTTCTAGCAACTCGATTTCACGCATCAATGAATGAATCCTGGAATGCAAGTTCAAACTTCTACAGTCAGTTTTCTCCTTCAGGACATATTATAGACATATTAACAACTCAAATACAGTTTTAAAATAAAAATACAGTTTAAAGGGATTTAGCACCCAAAAATGAAAATTCTGTCATTTATTTACCGTCTTGACGTTTCAAATCTGTTTGAATTTGAATTTGAAAAATATTGCTAAGCAAACAGTTTTGGTTACCATTGACTTCCATTGTATGGACAAAAAAAAAAACACTTAAGACATATCTCAAAATATCTTCTTCTATGTTCTACAGTAGAAAGTCAGTCATACAGGTTTGAAATACACTCTTAAAAATAAAGGTGCTTCACGATGCCATAGAAGAACCTTTTTGTCTAAATGGTTCCATAAAGAACCTTTAACATCTGAAGAACCTTTCTGTTTCACAAAAGGTTCTTTGTGGTGAAAAAAGGTTCTTCAGATTACAAAAAGGTAAGAAAGAGATGGTTCTTTAAAGAACCTTTGACTGAATGGTTCTTTGTGGAACCAAAAATGGTTCTTTTATGGCATCACTTGAAGAACCTTTTGAACCTTTATTTTTAAGAGTTTAGCGTGAAGTTGAGTAAATGATGACGTAATTTTCATTAAGCTTTAAATAGCTCCTTTTTGGATACTAAGGTTTATTACTGCCAGATTTGCGCAAACATATATGTTAAATGAAAAAAGTGTAATGGCACATTCAAGTCATGTCGGATAGATTATATTAAGGAGTTGATAGCATGTGAATGGCACCACAAAGTCCTAATTACGAGTGGGGAAACTGAATTTTCTTTGAGCCCAGAGTTTCTGTGTTGGGGGTGTGAAAGTGAGAAAAGTTTGTAGTTGATGGTAAATTTGTTAAATGTATCAAATTCTTTTTTATTTACAATAAAACTAGCTAAGCTGCATGTACAAAATACCATTGTTTTGCGCAATTATGAATATTTAACAATTCCGTTTACAGCACCTTCATATATTCAGTGAAGTAAAAACATCTGATATGCATTCTTCATTTTGTAGAAGTAGAGTTAAAAAACCTTGCTGTGTTTTTTGTAGAAAAGGTACATCGCCATCTTGTTCTGACCAATGTGATTTGAATGTATCTGACATCGTAATTACAACTTCCCCACTCATAAACTTCCCAGGAGGACTTGAACGCACAGTATTTTTTTTGCCCCACTAATTT
>NW_015509063.1:18957-20050 GCF_001515645.1 Sinocyclocheilus grahami | reverse complement strand
AAACTTGAAAGCTAAAGAGAGTGAGGGAGGGTGCGTGAGAAAGAGTGTGTGTGAGAAACAATGACAAAATGACATGCAAAGAGGAAAGAGTGTAGAGAAGCGGGGGAAAAGCACAACAAAGTCACATTTAGGTGCTGGCTTACCTGCACACAGTTCAGAAGACGGGACGGTGAAGTGAGGATAGTCAAAGGGGTTGTGGGAGGAGGGTCCGGGCAGGTTGATCAAGCCGCTGACGGGTGGTCCAGGAGGGAGGAAGGAAGGATGGAGTGGCAGGGAGCAGGGAGACGGGGAGGCCAAAGGGGGGATATGAAGCACTAGTCCTCTTTCTTTCCCTCTTTATCCCTCTGGCACAGAGGCATAGAGGCAGACACCAGTACCTGCAGCCACTCAGATAATAGGAGAGAAAAGAGTGCTCACATCCACAAACGCTCCAGCACAGGGAGGAAAGAGAGAATGCCCCTCCCACTCCTTCCCAGGACCCAATCGTACACACACTTCACTGGCAACGAATGGGAGCGCAGGCAGCCGGTTCCATGCCCTAGCCAATAAGTGCAATTGCTCATATCCAGTTGGAATAATTAGTCCAAGAGCAGAGCGGAGCGGCTTCCCTTCTGAAGGACAGACAAACGGGCGCACTTACCCAATAAGTGTGATTTAAGACCGCAACCGACATTAGAGTAATTAGATTGTGCCGCACTTAACCTAGCAGAATAATGCTGCATGCTCCACTGCAGAACTGGCAGAGCTACACGGGAAGGGATTCGGAAAGGTGCAATGATGTTAAGCAGGCAGAAATGATGTGTATAGAGAAGGAGAAGGAATAACTTTTAACACGGTGATCAATGCGCATGATTATCACACTGTAACACTTTCAGGCTTGGCGCTGTGCCCCATTATGTATAATCCGGGACAGAAACAAAGAAAGTATCAAAAAAATTCCAAATTAAATTCTACATTTTGGCCAAAAAACATCATAAATTCCTGCTGTTTTTTTAAAATATTATTATTATTTATTTACAAACCAAACAAAAAATAACCGCACACTTCAGTGCACCTGAATGTCACACAATGTCCTGCACCTGAGCCTTCTGGG
>NW_015509063.1:16833-18679 GCF_001515645.1 Sinocyclocheilus grahami | reverse complement strand
AGGATGATTTCTGAAGGATCATGTGACACTGAAGACTAGAGTAATTGCTGCTGAAAATTCTGCTTTGCCATCACAGAAATTTTTTTTTATAATAATAATATTTTATATAATAATTGTTTTTTTTAATCAAACTTTTGAACTGTAGTTTTGTTTTAATTGTTTTATGCTTTAATATGTCATAAGGATGACAGTACATTTTTATTTGGCTATAATACCATTAAACATATCACCTTAATACCATTAAAAATGCACCTAAAAAAAGTCTGGGGTGGCAAATTTTGCCTGTTAATCAAAAAGTTACTTTTCTTTTCTTTTCTCTGCATAAAACCAAAAATCACAGACCCGGAACGGAGCTCATTTCATATACCTTTTTTTTCTGTTTTCCAGATCAATACTCTGGCTCAGGTCTTGGCTTGAGAAGTGATCAATGGTGAACTGTTAGAATGACGAATGAAAAGCACATCAGCACTATCCCCTTCACAGCAGGAAGAACCGATGTGGGGACAGAGATGTAATAATGTCCTATTAACAACCACAAGGAAGGCACCTCTATATACTTTCAGGATGACAAGGTGGTGCTCAAAGTGGTGAAACTTCTTTTAGTACATGATTCTGCTGACGTCCGAGTGACCCGGCATTATTTCAGGGTCGAGGCTCCCGAGCCATTCTCGGTTTACGCACTTCTGCTCAGTGAATCTTGTGCAGCGGTGAAATCGATGCACCTGTCGATATCATGCATCATAACATGGGCCGATATGCATAATATGAGCAAGCACAAACCTATGATGATTCAGCAGGTGTTCGCACACAGCCCTCCCATACATCACATACATCAGAGTATCAGTATTTACAAGTAAAGCAGCTTAAGCATGGAGTTGACAGCGACGGTGAAATGTGCTATAGACTGTAGCACGCAGGGCTTCCTCCAAGAGGACTGGGTGGGAGAGGAGGGCCCATAAAAAATGCATGAGCAACAGGAGGAGATGTCACATCGGATATGTTTCAAGCTACAGAGATACTGGTGTGTGGAGAGCTGTGAGAGTGAAAGGTACAAGTGAACTCAGGTCTAAGAAGACAGAAGTGAGGGGGGAAAAGCACTTAACTTCCACCACTAAACCTGCCAAGACCATTGCCGCGCTGTGCCAGCAATAACAGAGATTTAGACATTAATCCATTGATGCACAAGAGACTTAATGGCTTATGTATGGCTTGATGCGTAAATATCCACAATCACTACAAAAAAATAGTATTTATTCAGCCTGTATATAGAGTCTGTCATCACACTTACTGCCCCAGTGATTTATATTCAGTCTGAGACACAGATCTGTTTCATTATAAACGCATTTACAACAATGGGGTTTTGAAAGCACGGCATACCACTGCCTTAGTCTACAAATTCAGAAAGATATCTCATCAAATATTCATTAATTCTGGAGTACAATCATGCTTTAAATGTCATGCTTAGCAGGGGAGATGGGCACCGCTTAGGCAAGAGGATTTATAACATGGCACTTATAAGTGGATATCATTATAACTGGGTTTGATGTCTTTAAACAGTGACTGACAATAAAAACAAACATATGTGGGCATCAAACAGAAATAAACAGTGGGTTTGTAGTTTTAAATAAAGCAGAATAATTGGTTATAGGCCTGTTTTTAAGAATTGAGTTGAATTGGAAAAACGTGCCTGTGGCGACATTTCTGCAAAGTGATGTTAAATTGATTCTTCTTTTGTGACACTTTCACAGAAAAATATCCAGTGGTTGCACTAAAAGCACGTTCGGTTTTAGCCTAAACAGATGAACGTGAATCTGGATATACTTCATTGTTTATTTTTGTACATATC
>NW_015509063.1:16102-16614 GCF_001515645.1 Sinocyclocheilus grahami | reverse complement strand
AAATGGAGCTGATTATGTAATACAGAAACATCAAAATGTATTTGTTTATAAATTCTGCATTACGGTAAATGTTTTAAACAGTATTCTGCAAGGAACCATGTGAAAATAAGTATTTGATAGTCTGCCCTGTAATAAATTTGTGTGAACATGAATAAAAGGTTTTGGTGCTTTACTACCACTAGTGGTCATTTCAGCTGAAACTGCAGTGAATTGCAAGTATAGATTATATAAGTTTTTGGAGTTTTGCAAAAATGTAAATAGAGGCATGTTTTTCCAAAGAGCTTAGGTTAAATTACAGTAAAAGACCAATTGCAATTTTTCACCTGACATAAGTGATGTGAGATGATCAGATGATGTTTGGGATTGGAAATATTAAACCTAAAACTTACAATTTTAGTAAAAGTTACAGTGTATGTTTTTATAGCACAATCAACTTGATTATTATCTCAAATGATGATTCCTAAAATTGTAATTCCTAATGATATGACTTCTTTAATGCTTTATCTAAAATA
>NW_015509063.1:14023-14539 GCF_001515645.1 Sinocyclocheilus grahami | reverse complement strand
ACTTTTCCACGACATTCTAATTTATTGAGATGCACCTGTATGGATCACAAATTGTCTCAGTTAACATCCACTGGTGCATGAGTGAGGCATAAAATTCATTTTGGACCCTGCTCATATGGCTGAAAGTCAGTAGATTGCAATGATTATGATTTCATTGTTAGTGCAACAAATAAGCCAATATTTTGCTCAATATAATTTTGAGTAATGAGGGCTATCATATTTCCATAGCCATTCTTGTGACATCTAATTTAAGCTGCATCTCATTGACAGGTTTGGCAGCTTCATATGCAAAGATGAGAGTGCAAGAAAGTAAATGAAGCAGCAACATAAACCACCTCCATAAAACCAACAGCGCTCAGCGGCACAGCATCTTCATTTCAGTGACTCACAAAGACAGCATAAACACAGCACGTCTAACAGACATGGATTTTGCCTCCGCTACCAATGTAATTAAAGCCAACATCTTGCCCCGCTCTCGTATCATTACCGTCTGTAGACCATTTGGATGCGCTTTGT
>NW_015509063.1:0-627 GCF_001515645.1 Sinocyclocheilus grahami | reverse complement strand
ATATTTGAGAATTTTTAAAAAATTGTATGTATTTTTAAAAGTTTAAAACGCATTTACAACAGCGCCACAAACTTAAAACGATTATGCTTAAGTTTGTGGCCCTGTTGAAAATACTTTTAAATTTTTCCAAAATACAAAAGAATTATGCTAAAATACTTTTTTCTACAAAAATCAAGCACTTGCATTGTGCGTGAATTATGTTTCTGACCATATTAAATGTTTGAATTAACCATGAATACCTTGTTTAGTCCAGTAGTTACATCATGACATTCGTAATCCTAGATCCACAAAACCATCTGTAAGTTTCCTCAAAACACCGCAGCATTAAACAATTCTGACACACAGAAAATAAACTGCTGCAGGGGTCAAGGACAACACAGAGGAAGCGTGTCAAGCTAAAGTACACACTCGATTCACAGCGCAGAGCATCGGTTTTCCAGCGTATCCATAGCTGGTGGGCAATACATCGCTTCAGATAAAGTCTTAGATAGAGAAAGTGGTAAGCACTCTGTGTGAACTGAGTTTGGGCTCGAAAACAGTGACCTCACAGAATCTAATCCCTCATCTCTCTTTGCACGCTTTCCTCTGAGAGGAACTGCCAGAGGGGAAAACTTGAAAGCTAAAGAG
>NW_015509062.1:20959-22736 GCF_001515645.1 Sinocyclocheilus grahami | reverse complement strand
AGTTTGTTTCTTCATCTGAACAGATCTGGAGAAATTTAGCATCACATTACTTTCTCACCAATGGATCCTCAGCAGTGAATGGGTGCCATCAGAAGTCCAAACAGCTGAAAAAAAACAAAAACTGAACAATTCATTTATCATCATAATTTTTTGCACCTTAATCTTTTTAATCTGTTTAATGGCATGGCAGTCATTTGGTAATCAAGATATTGCTTCTGGTTCATGTCAAACACTTTGCATTATGGGATACGCTATTTCATTTAGTGTGCTCTGCTGTATATTGCACATTTCTGCAAATCTAGTAGGTCATACCGGTATTCCATGCATACATAAAATTCACATATCCTACTATACCTGGTATATATACTATGTACTACATGTTTTAAAAACAGTAGATAGTATGCCATTCTAAACATGCTTTAAAGTGTAAGACTAAATATATTCTTCACAGTGTCCTCCAAACCTGCACAAGATGGATGGGTACACATGTGAGAAAGACCAAGTGAGTTTTTATATATCAAATATATATATATAATACAGTAATACAGTCATAATTTATTATTTATTATTTCATATTATTTCGATATGTCACTGTAACCTATTTGTCTTCATTTCAACTCATTCAACACATTGTAGGGAAGATGTTTCAATGGCAGGTGCAAAACCAAGGACAGACAGTGCAAATACCTCTGGGGAGAGAGTGAGTGACTGTTGTTTTAATATTATTTATAAGCCATTACATTGTTTAATATTATTTTTGTTTTTTTCTTTTTTAAATTTTATATTTCATTTTAATTTGATAATTTTAGCAGTTTTGTTATGTGCTTTTGTCATTTTTAGTTGAATTTGTTAGTTTTTATTAGTTGTTTTTAATAATATTTTAATGTGTTCATTCTTCTATTCTATTTGGCTTTAATTTATTTGATTAATTTTAGTACTTAAACATTGATTTTAGTTAGTGGTTCTGAGGTAATTATGATTAGTGTGACGTTTCTGTTTCTAAAGAAGCAACATCGGCTGATAAGTTTTGCTATGAGAAACTCAACATTGAGGGCACAGAGAAGGGCAACTGTGGACGAGATAGAGACACCTGGATTCAGTGCAAAAAACAGTGAGTTTGACAGTCATATCACACTGATGGGAAACTAAATAACAGGCTTTCTATACAACAAAAAGTGTATGTGTATGTGTATTAATACATAATAGAAATTCATATGAATTTCTATGAACTTTTCCAGGCTTGCAAATTATGCTTTTCCAATTTTTTTCTAGTTTGTTATGGAATTACCTTAGTTTTATGTGCTCTGTCTAGATTAAAACGTGTGCATGTGTGTGTATTTAGGGATGTACACTGTGGATACCTGCTGTGCTCCAACATTTCTCCTGCACCCAGACTAGGAGAGTTACAGGGAGGATTGACATCTTTCTCTGTGGCCCAGCACAGCGCCTCACTGGACTGCAGGTACACACACAAACACACACTCACTTCAGCTTTCTATGTGACTGATTTTCCTAAAGTGAGTTTGAATGTTTCAGTGGAGGGCATGTGCTGATTGACGTCGACACTGATTTGGGATACGTAGAGGATGGAACAGCGTGTGGAACGGATCGCATCTGCTTTAATCACAAATGCCTCCCAGTGCAGGAATTCAACTTCAGCACGTGCCCCGGCACCAACGAAAGGGTGATCTGCTCCGGACATGGGGTGAGAGATTGTGTGTGGTGTGAATTGGGACAGTTGTGTCACCCACTGATCCACTTTCAGCTAAAAAAAAAA
>NW_015509062.1:19625-20330 GCF_001515645.1 Sinocyclocheilus grahami | reverse complement strand
ACCTCTCCTCTGAGTTACCTGCTGGTGCGACCCACAGCCAAAACATCAGGTATGCCAAACTTTCACATTTGCTAAGTCTTCACAAGAGGATGACTTGCAGAACCAGTTCCAGTGTTTGGAGCTCATTTACCTCCAGTTTAAAGCTTAAAGATCTGCCATGTCTAAGCATATTTCAAAAGTCATTTGTATAAATTGGATACATAAATCGATTTTACCACTAGTAAGGTGTTCTCTTAAGCACAATATAAAACAGGGGCACCAGCAATATTAACACACTGAAGGATTTTCAGGATTTAATAATTTTAATGTATTTAGTGAAAAACAGCTTAGAATTTATTGATTATTCTCACAATTTTTACATTAAATTAATTCTTACATTTTGAATCTACTTGACTGTTAAATTTGGTCCTGTTATTGCAAACAAAAACAATTGTAAGCCATTTCAGAGCAAATACATAAACGTTTATTTAACATTTATTTAACAAATATATTTAAATATATGAGGGCTGAAAATCTCAAGATATCTTTTTTTTTCATTAGTCTGTTATTCTTCTGTTCTGTTTTCATATTCATGTTCAACAGTTCATTCACCACTTGCACACATTTCACACGCTTTTAATTTCTCTTTTTATTTTTCTGTTTCATGGCTTTTGTTTATATGCACTCGTTCTTTGTGGACAGGCTCATGTCTTTTGCTGGAGTGAC
>NW_015509062.1:9487-12508 GCF_001515645.1 Sinocyclocheilus grahami | reverse complement strand
AATAGTATTTCAATTATACTAAAATGTATATGATTATGATTAGTTTTATTATGTAGGTAAATTTGTAATTAATTTAATGAATTTTTATTCTTGTGTATAATACAAAAAGGAAAATGAAACTTAATTTCCTCTAATTGACTTGTTTGTCAAGCCCTGCCTAAAAACACAAAACAGGGACTACAAATGAATACAATACCATTTTTACAGAACCTTCATTTTCAATGGTATTTAATAGATTACAGTTTTATTAAAACATGCAATTGTTTTATAAATGTGTCATCAGTGTTTGCTGCATTTACACGATTTTGACCAGCGGGTGCCGGCTGCCATCCCGTGATGTTTCGAGTGCTTCAAAACAGTGAATTGTTTTTACAAAGAAATTGGTTCAGTTGATTCAGAGCTTTGAAAAGCTTTGTTTTCTCATTGCTACTGTTCACTAATAATATGAAGCACTTAGTTGAAAGTAAACTAGATACCCACAAGCCGGAGGCCATATTCACAAAAAAATTTTAAAGTAGAAAAGATACATTTTAAGAAGTTTATAAAAATGTTGCTAGGTGCAATTATTGAAAAGTTTCTTGAAAGCAATTCTTAAATATTTACTCAAGAACATCTAATTTTGCTGAAGGCTTTGTGCTGCCTGCACATTCCAGTAATAATCATAATAATCATGCATACTTTTTTTTTTTATCGTGACTGGATGGAAGTTCAGTACTCATTTTTTTAATCTGCTATGCTACTTGTTTTTTCTTTTTAAATAACGCTAGTCATATTTATTAGCACGTGTTCATTATGTCTGTGCGTGATCTGTTTCAGCTGTGGGAAACATCAATATAAAAGAACTCCTCGAAACTGGTCTGCAAAACTCCGTAAGGATTTCTCTGCTTTTGTATGAATGAGAAAACAAAATAAGTAAGAAAATAAGGAATTCAAATGGAGAAACAAGGGACGAGTGAATGGAAGAGTTGGGCATGGTCTCCTCCGATCTCTGTTTAGCATTTGTGGCATGGAGCCGTCTTACCCTGGACGTTGAGGAGTGCTGTATCAGAATCCCATTCCTGCTGTCATTCATAAACAGGACTCAGGAACATGATTTCATCACAAGACAAACCCGGAATGACAGCCGTGCTGAGCAGACACAGAGACAACAGCAGCCCTCGTTAAACCCCGCCCCCACACACAGCCTGCCCCGCCCCCAAACACATGCTGTCTTGTGATTGGTGCCCTTGATGCCCGGGTGCAAGAAGCTCATGCAGGAGCAGGAAGTTAACTATTGTTTTGAACGCACGCTGTCACTGTAGAACCTACTGCTGTATGCATGAGAAAACATGTTTATCGATTCCTTGTAGTGTAACGATGTACAAATGTTTTAAGGTCTTTCACTCAAGGGTGCCGCATGTATTGAAGGACAGCTTTGTAGGCTGGTAAGATTCAATCCCATGTCCACTTCACCAGAACATCATCCGGTCCCGTTCCTACAGTCATATCTTCTCAGAGGATTTTGTACATATGTCATATAATTCAGAGTGAAATGTGAGAGTGTAGTATTTGATCGGTTTTGACGTTTGTTGTGGAGAGCGTGGTGGAACTTTTTTTCCGCTTTAAAGTGTCTGTCCTGTGATCGTCTCCCTGAATTTACAGAATTAGTTTCAAGCCTAGCGCACGCTACACAGAAGCACCATTTCACAAATTATGCGTCAGATCGTAGCAGTGAATCGCAAACAATGATACTTTTGTAATGAGCACATTTCTGCGTCAGATTGAGTAAAGATGCTAAGATCAATTGTAAAGTCGCGACTGAAGTGACAATAGCCACAGACATTTTTTTCCTACATTGTGATGTAACCAATTATGGGGAAAAAAAGGACAGGGACTTGGTTCTATTTGTTGGTAGCTGATTGGATGGAGGCAGATCTGAATGTAGAGCCAATGGGCGGAGCATGGCGTCTGGCTCCCCCTCTCTGGATGTAATGGGTGGAGATTTAAAGTCCAACCACTCCCTAACCATAACCCTATCTCTAAACACTAGGTCAAGCTCCACCCATTAGGTCCAGAGAGGTGGAGCTGGATTAGGTCAAGCTCCACCCATTTGACTCTTTTGGCAATTGTGAGAAAAGGGCGGAGTTTAAGTGAACTAAATGATGGAAGTCCAACATACATCACACTAGAGAAGTCTCGTTTTTAATGCTTTTTCTGTTACAGAATTAAAAAATTGAAAAGGTAATTTTAACTTTTTATCTACAATCTTGACTTTTTAGTTTTTTTTCTCAGAATTGTGATAAACTTTGAATTCTGGCTTGTTTTCTCGTAATTCTGAGTTTATGTCTTACAAGTGACTTTTTTCTCAGAACTGTGATAAAGTCAGAATTGTGCTAAAAGGTTGCAATTAGCCTACTTTTGTTTTACATTTTGTTTTAGTTGCAATTTTTTTCTTGATCTTGAGGTCAAAAAATGAAATATGCTTGGACAAATTCTTCACATGAAGATAAGATTTTTTGTTTGTTTTGTGTCGTTTCATGTTTCATGACGACTTCAGAAATCTGTGCTAGTGTCTGCGTACGTTAACTGATACACATAGTCGATTAGTTGTAAAGTGCTACTATCGTAACGTGCACGAGGCCTTCGTTCTCTGTTGGTGTTTCTAAAGAGTTTTTCCCACATGCTCGCAGCCGAATGTAATTCTTTCATTTTCTTATCATCATCATCTCACGTTATTTATAATTCTCGCGTAAAAGCGTAAGGAATGTGATTCTAGCTGATTGTTTCCAGTACTTGGGGTTTTGTGATACACGCTGCATTCATGAAAACAACAAGAACAGATTAGTGTATCATCTATCCACCTTATTTTTAGCGGCAATATTTAACCAGAACGAATGTGCGAGGTGTCCGGTGTGTTAGCCCCTTCCAGTAATTTGAACTAAACAACAGTTCGTTGCATTTTGTTATTCTTCTGCGGCTAATGAATCAGAAGTCTGGCACAGTCACAAAAAATAGCTTACCTCTGCATTGATTTATTTTTTT
>NW_015509062.1:8377-9477 GCF_001515645.1 Sinocyclocheilus grahami | reverse complement strand
TTTTTTTCCCCCAGATTTAAATGTTTAATGTATTTTTTCCGTTGAAAAATAAGGCGGATAAAATGAACATGAACGATAAGAATTGATATGGATTTCAGAATCACAGAGAGAATAATAGCTGTTATGGTTTACGCGAGAGACTAAAACCCCGGAGATGTGTGAATGTAATACTAAACATATTTCCTTGATCAATTATGAGGTTTAGGGGGGGAATACATGTTGAGATTTTTTGAAGCACATTCTCCCTGAATAACATGTACTGTATGTAGACTTGCTGTTATGAACCCATAATCACAGTTTTCTGATTTTGGTAGACGCTTGTTTACAGCATGACACTCTTCAAGCTACAGTCTCCCTCTGGTCACGTGACCATCCGGCCTTGATTGCCTACTTCTGGTCAGTATTGTATTAGTAATGGCAGTTTTCATCTGTACATAGTCTGCTGTGCGTTTGACCTGTCGGCACTGATTTTTGCACTCTGCCTGTAATCCACGAATACCGTCCCGTAACATCGCCATGATGCATAAGAGGTATTTTTAAGGTAACTTTGTAAAGACTTTCCCTCCTCCCCAGTATTACTACTTGTACATATTTAACCCCAACGACAATTAAGTGCTTTAGAATGATTAATACCGCAATAGGTTTTTGTGCAAACTGAGGTTTTTATTTCATTAACAGGTCACCTTTGTACATCACGTGGGACACTTGCCCCGTTTCTGTGTTTGTATTTGCAGTTTAAACACATCAGGAGACCGAACTCACACCAAGAACATGAACGTTAACTCAGTATAGTTTCTTTTCGTTTATCAAAAACTGACCATCTGAAGCAATACTCTCTGCTCACTGTGACCCTGACCTGTCCGAAACAAATGCACACTTGTACTGGAATAAGCAAGTCTGATGCTGGTCATATTAATCGATTCATTGGGCATCTAAGCACATTGATCACTGATTGAAGGACACAACCAAAATACCTATGAATGTATTTAAGAGAATTCATATTTTCACACACAGCCACGCTAGGGCTGCACAATTAATCGAATTTCTAATCGCGGTTACAATTATGGATGCCACAATTACGTAATCGTTCAAAGCGGCAA
>NW_015509062.1:5662-6825 GCF_001515645.1 Sinocyclocheilus grahami | reverse complement strand
AATAATGCCAAACCTCATAGCAATATATCCTACCTTTCTGGGCAGTTTAGTGTAACGCACATAGTCCTCCAGAAACATTAATGCTCCGACTACATCTGAAGGCATATCTGGAATCTTCTGACTGTGAGGAACAGACACACAGTTAAACACTTCTGTCACTATCATGCAGAAAAAAAAATTATTTCAGTTTTTTTTTTTTTTGCATTGCTATTATTTTCATGACAATTAACAATGTTTAACACCATAATGCAATAAAAAATTCTTTACTGTAATACAAAAATCAATGTATTAGTTTATACATCAATGTAGTATTTGTTGTGCTGCCTTTGTGTAGATTATATAAAAAAGCTTATATTACAAATCCGGTAATATATACATATTTTGTATGATTTTACTCTATATAACTTGCTTAGTTTTTATGTTATATATATTTTTACACCACAACGCAAAAACATTTTTTTTTATAGTTTAATATTTTATAATAATTTTAATTAGTCTTTAGTTAATTCATAAATCTTTTAATTGTAAAGCTTATCTACACAGCAATGTAGTACTTGTTGTACAGCCTTTATGCAGATAAAACTATGATTTTATAAATATTATAAGTTAACACTATATTTTATAAATATTATATACTTTTTATAATTTCACACTATATATATTTTTTATTCCAGAACTTAAAAAAATTAAAATACTTTTCTTAATATTTTTCTTAAAGTCCTAAAATAGTCATTTTTTCCTCCACATATTCTTGTTCCTCAATCATCATCACATACTGAAGTGAGGTACCTGGTGCACTGCTCCATTATGGAGCGAATAAACTGTCCGATCAGAGCCAGGAACTGTTCAGTGTATCTGGAGTGAAACTGTTTGAGCAGCGTCAGGAGACCCAGAACCAGAGGAGCCCAGTCCACCGGATCGGCAGCCTTCCTGCACGTCATGCCTGTGAAAACACCAAACACCATTCAAACCCACACGAGCAGGACCATGGGATTTTTTTAACTGATCGAAAGTGACGGTAAAGACATTTACAAACTTACAAATGTTTTTTTTTTTACTTTATATTCATCAAAGAATACTGAAAACAAATCACAAAAATATTAAGCAGCAAAACGGTTTCAACCCTGATAATAAAAAGAAATCTTTCTTGAGCAGTAAATATT
>NW_015509062.1:0-333 GCF_001515645.1 Sinocyclocheilus grahami | reverse complement strand
AATTTTCAATGTGGTTTATGAATGTATAAATAAAAATTAAAAGACAATAATAAATTGTCAAAATGTAATAAATGAACTAACTTTTAAATAACATAAATCATACTTTGGGCCATACTCTTCCGAGTGCTATATTTATATTTGGTTAATATCAAAAATATGTGTTTAATACCCCTGATATTTATGTAAACAATTCAAGTCCCTGCATCTTCTTTTATTGTAGTGAAAGATTTAGTTAATTGCTGCTGTGTTTTGACTCTGGTATATAAATGGTTTATCTATGTGTGTGCTTGTGCTGTAGGTGTGCAGTAATGAGCTCAGGTGTGTGTGTGACCT
>NW_015509061.1:11094-21627 GCF_001515645.1 Sinocyclocheilus grahami | reverse complement strand
AAGATCAGGAAAATTCATTTAGTTAACGCCACCAACTGGCCAAAATTTACAAAGTTACAAATTTTGTCTTTTCCTAAAGTCACCACTTGGGGTGCTTTGACCAAACAAATCTACTCAACAGTACTGCGTGCATGCTGTTGGCAGTGTTGCCGGGTCCGCGGTTTTCCTTCAAAATTTGGCTACTGTAACATTGTTGCCGCGGGTTGAAGCGACCCCAATAACGTGATATTTAGCCCCTGGAATGCAAATTTTACCAGGAACCCCACCCAAAAACTTGTATTTTACCCCCCAGAATGCGATTGGGCTAGTTTTGGGCTAGTATTGAGTAGCGATTTGGTGGGTTTTGCTGTGAAAACCTGGCAACCCTGGCTGTTGGTCAGCTTGACCCTGTAATTGAGGAATAAATGGTACATAATTGGAAAACTTTGTTTTGCCGTTGGAAACGTAAAAAAAAAAGAATTAAATATTCTAATGATATATTGATTCTTTAAAGTAGATCATGTTATTTGACAGCTATTAATCACAAACAATATAAAGATAGAACAGGTCATTAGTTTTTTTTTGCTTGTTTGTTTGTAATTTTGATGAGATAACTAAGTGGTAATATAATGGAGTTTCATCCTCCCCATCGTCTTTACCTCCGACTCCTGTCTGTGAGGCAGTCGTGTTCAATGTCGCTGTCACTGGAGAAAATAACAAACACAAAAATACACACTCAACAGTACTGCGTGCATGCCATTGGAGAGCTTACTTTTTCTTTTTTTTCTTTTTTTTGAAGAGGTAACGTCTCAGGTTACTCACATAACCTTGGTTCCCTGAGAGGAGGGAATGAGACATTACGTCATACTTGACACTATGGGGAAATGCCCTTTCTCTTAAATGCTGAAGCTTGATTGAGTAACGCTCTTGTGCTCGCAATAATCAATAGCGCTCAAGTGCAGGAAGGCCAGCACCTATATATGGCCGGCGTTTAGCACTATTTCTTTTTGGATCTTTCTACTGAAATATATCAACAAGTATAGCCAGAAAGTTTTTACATGGCTGCTTTCACAATGTCTCGTTCACTCCTCTCAGAGAATCATGGTCATGTGAGTAACCTGAGACATTCTCTTTTGATGTCGGTCTCTTGACTCTATATAATCGTTTGCCCTGAACTCCATACAGGCAGCATTAACAGATAATGCCTGCATATCACAAACATGCTTACCGCATACCAACGTGAGTAGTAGTGTTGTTTTAAATGAGAGAATCCTTAACTTGCTTGTAAGAAGAGTTTCAAAGTGTGGGCTCTGAGCACTAAGGATAGGTCCCAAACTGGCATCAAGCGAGGAGGGGGGGATTCAGCCACCTTGCACCTTACACAAAGCTGATTATCAGCACATGCTTCCCAACCGAATGCCCCTCAATACCTTTGTGAAAAGACCACTCTGACCTTTAGTATTGAGGGCAAGCTGCCTGCATCCAGTCAGTCTTGCAAAAATGACAGGATCACCAGTATGTCACAAGCACCTGGGACTTAATTCTCGGCTGTACACCAAGCTGAGAACACTCTCCATTTGAAAGCCTACAAAGCTGCTCACTCTTCTCTGATTTTCTGAAGTACTAGCAGCAGAATCTTGGCTGGAGGAAAAGCTTCTTTTTTTTTTCTTCTCGGTCCTGCTGCTTCACAGCACATCTCTCTCCATGGGAACGCTTGAGAGAGAAAAGAACAGAGAGAAGTGAAAATTGCTGTATCATATGAGGATGCAGTGTCCACTCCCCATGAACTACAGCATCTCTGGACAGCATGTCCTCTCCACAGTTCAACCTGCCCGGCACATGAACAGTTCGTATAGAAAGCAGCTGTTGGTCCACCCATAGAAGCAAACACTCAGGTTAGCTTCGACAGCATGTGTGAACACACACCTCCCTGACGATTGATGTAAGCCATCACCGCCATGTTGTCCATTCGAATGAGAACATGATGGTCTCTCACAAACTGCAGAAAGTGCTGCAGAGCCAAGTGGACAGCCTTCATTTCCAGGTGGTTTATGTGCCACTGCTTCTGAGCTGTGGACCAATCACTGAAAACTGGTCTGCTGTTGCATAGGGTTCCCCAGCCATGCAGTGATGCATCTGTAGTGACCATCTTCTTTCTGATCACTCAGCCCACACTGATCCCTTGATCATACATTGTCCTGTCTCTCCAAGGGAGCAGCATGTCGTGACACTCACTCATCACTACGATGTGCATCCTGCCATCTTTCCATGCTCTGAACAGAACACGGCCTTTCAGCCAAAGTTGCAGCAGCCTCATTTGCCGAAATCCTAAGCAGCAAACAGAGTTTGTGGCTTTCAACAATCCTAGCAGTCTCATAGGTCTCACCATAGAGTGCGTGTCCAGCGTCGTCCAGGTAATTCATAATATGCATCCTGTTGAGTCTCAGGGGCGCAAGTGCTGCGTTCATGCACTTCGAGAACATGTAAGGGGTTAATGCCAGTCCAAATGGCAGAACTCTGAATTGATACACGACTTTGAATGCGAATCTCAGAAAGTGCCTGTGACAAGGGGCTATTTGGATATGAAAATACATGTCGCCTACTTGGAATCATAAGGTTCTATCTGCATTCTGATCGGTTTTGAGATATTGAGCTTCAAACATTTTGCATTCCATATAGCAAAAGTGATATGGGGAACAAGTCTTTTTTCATACATGAAAATGACAGAGACCCTAAATGTATTCTAAATGTACAGTATCAAAATCCTCTCAAATTTGTAAATGGGGATTTTTGGAACAGGTCAAATGCAGATAGAAACTTCTAATTCTAAAAAGTCATTTTCCCCTTGGAATTATAAGGTTCTATCTTACAAAGCATTAATTGAAGCAACAGCTTTCAAGAAATACAAACGGTTTACTTATAATTTGTTTTAAAACATAAAATTTATGTTGTAACAATGTGGCGACATGTATGAGAATGCCTGTGACAAGGGGCTATTTGGATATGAAAATACATGTCGCCTACTTGGAATCATAAGGTTCTATCTGCATTCTGATCGGTTTTGAGATATTGAGCTTCAAACATTTTGCATTCCATATAGCAAAAGTGATATGGGGAACAAGTCTTTTTTCATACATGAAAATGACAGAGACCCTAAATGTATTCTAAATGTACAGTATCAAAATCCTCTCAAATTTGTAAATGGGGATTTTTGGAACAGGTCAAATGCAGATAGAAACTTCTAATTCTAAAAAGTCATTTTCCCCTTGGAATTATAAGGTTCTATCTTACAAAGCATTAATTGAAGCAACAGCTTTCAAGAAATACAAACGGTTTACTTATAATTTGTTTTAAAACATAAAATTTATGTTGTAACAATGTGGCGACATGTATGAGAAAGATACATTTAATGCTTTCTATGACATTTATCTCATATTTTTGGACGAACAATTTTTTTTCTTGTTCAACTAAAGCATAAAAGGCGATGCAAAATATTTTGTCCAGTGCAAATGTTAATTTTAGGCAGGAATGTGGTGGGTAATTAAACACATCACTGCAGGAACAGTTTATCAGCTACTGTAATACATCTGACCAGGACTTTATTCCACAGAAAGTGGGATCTGTCTCTCTAGAGATCAGTATGGCCGAGATAACATGTTAATGTTTATTGTTGTAATTAAGACCCCATCAATTAAAGTATTGACCATTTGACCTTTAAGGCTTAATAATGCAAAATGTAAGACTTTAAACTGCAAGAAAACACAATGCTTTATCAAAGTTGTTTCACAAAGTTTAACCCTTAAATGCATGAATGTTTCGCCAATCATTACATATCAGATTTATATCGACCCGGACCTATAGCCTATATAACATGGATGGATCTTTAACTGCTGCAATAGCGTAAAACTCTCCTGATATTTTAATAACAATTACAAAAGAATAAAATAAAGCATATTCCATTACCTTTTTTAACTTGGAAGGGTTCAATTTGAGCAGATGATTTTTACCTTTACTGTCATCGTCAGAGTGCACTTATTCAGCATCTGGCTCATATTCGCGATCTTAACCATATTCTCAAAACTATAGTTTTCAACGTCTTCAAAAACATTTTGATCACTATTCACCACTATCCATCATCAAATGACAGTGATACTTATATTCCATAGACATACAGTAATTGCTCTGCAGTAAAGCCATTTAAGTCAGTTAAATTTTTGCCAATGATATTTTGTTTTATGCCTGTGGTAATTATGAGTGAAACATCACGTCGTCATTGTCTATGAAACAGTGACACTCTGAGGGATAAAGGTAAACTGTATTTATTGAGTCATCAGATATTTAATTATTGTTGTGCAGAAAAAATATATAGTTACACTAGGCTATTACGGCCTACCTCCGGTCGCTAGTGACCCTATACACTTTTAAAAATAAATAAATAAATAAATCAGAAAACGGACCTTATTTTATAATTTTTTTTTCTTGTTAGATTGTTTAATGAATAGATTGAAGAATATTAAGAAGGTTGATGTGTAACTTTAAAAAGGGGAGGGTATAAGGTCGCTACCAAGGTAGGCTATAGGTGCGTTCGACTTCATGCAGCGCTGCGCGGATCGATCGCAATCTGATTTGAAGCAGTGCATGCCGGTTAGTAATTTTGTCTGACTTGAGACGGTGCCGACGCCACATCACTGTCACATGTGGCATCAAAGCACCGCGAGAGCGTTTCGAGAGCAGTTTCTCCAGAGCAGCTGCAGGAGCGCTGACACATGACACAACTATCACGTGTGTTTCGGGTTTATTCTAACATTTTCAATTCCAATAATAGCCAGAAATCTGTGTTTTTAGAACAGTAAAAGCTTTTTTACTGTAGTCGCAATGTTATATTGAGTCACGTTTATCATAAAACTGATGGAAGCAAATATTCCCCTACTTTTTATATGTATTAAGCAGTATATAATCATATCTGTTGCTCATGAAAACGTTTCTGAAACGTCTGTATATTTGACAAATATTCCACTTCATCTGTGATAGAGTATGCAAACACCACGCGAGCGTCACTAATGGGAGCAGAAAGTGTCCGGCTTGACGGCTCCGTTTTGAACTCCACCCCCTGGCTGCAAGCGGCTACTCTCGTTGACTGCCATCTGTAGCCGTGGTTCAAGTCAAACGCACCTTATGTGTTTAAGGGATTGAAAAATGTTTCACTATATATTATTAAAATATTTTACATTTAATCTTTCCTGCTGTCACGGAGCAGTCCAGTGACATGACAAAGAAAGTTGATACTGATTGGTCCTTTTGTGTGCATTCGAAGTGCCGATTGGCTCACAGATAGAACCTTGTAGAACCAAGTTAGAGTTTGACTTTGTAGATAGAACCTTTTTGTTTTCTAAATAAAAAGTCCCAAAATATACATAATTTAATAGAACCATCACAATGTAAATAAACTTGTCACAGAATAAGAATAACTTAATTTTGACAAAAATGTCAGATAGAACCTTATAATTCCAAGGCGACAATGTCCTTCAAATCTATCACTATTGTTACGGGGCTGCAAAGCTTTATTCTAGAGATGTGGTCAGAAACAGGCATAAATCAAACATGGGCAAACAGGTATATTGAGGGCAAGACAGCAGGATAATCCAAAACGGGTGTGGTCGATAAGCGGCTAACAATATCCAGAGAGCTTGACATGAGGGGTTATCCAATAACACGAGCTAGTCCAGGCGAGGTGCAAACACAGTCCGAAACAGCAGGCAAAGGGTTAACTCAAGATAAACAGGCAATAATCAGGTAACACGGGAAAGCAGGCAAGACAAGACTATGACTATGGAAACTAGAACTAAATACTTAAACAAGGACAGGGAACTGGCTCCGTAAAGTAGCTATCGCTAGGTGAGAGATATGCGCTTACAATACTCGGCCCTGAATGGTTGTTTGAGTGAGTGTTATATAGTGAATGTGTGATTGGTTACAGCTGTGTGCAATCAGTGCAATGGATGATGGGATATGTAGTCCGGGATGACATGCAACAGTTTGTGTGGTGCGAGAGTCAATGTAATGGAAGGGTGACCTCTGGTGGTGATTGAACGGAAGTCTATGGACAGGATTCGTGACAACTATAAACCAGTCCTTAGGTTGAATATGCACAAGGATCTATTTTACAGTTGTTGTTTTTTTTGAACGAGTATTTCTCTAGGGTGTTATTCAGCAGTCTCAGTTCCAAAATTGGACATAAGCTGCCATCCTATTTGGGGAAGAGGAAATAGCGGCTGTACTGCCTGCGTTTTGCTCTGACACCTTCGACATAACCACACCATTGAAAAGGTGCGAACTGCATGAAAATTGCAGTGAAGAACTGGTAGAACAGCACACAAACACATACTGTATCTTTTCCCACCTCAACTGGCAAAGGGGCTTGAGGCACAACTCAAACTCTTTTAGGTTTGCTGTTTCAGTGGTTCCTCTGCACATTAAATAAATGGCAGCCTTTTTCTGTGGGGATTTGTCAGCACTGCGCATATCTTTAGGGTAAGCCAAAGTTGACATTGGAGCGCAACTAAACTGGCCATAGATCATCCAACGATGTCATTTTCAGCAGATTTAAACACCATACAAATAAGGAAAAACAAAATGGGAGGACTTTGCTATACAATTTAACTGCAACCAGGGGTGTTAAGAGATCAGAAAAGGAGGTCCGCAAGAAGTGGCAGGACTTTGCAAGCCTGGCAAAAAGGAAGGGCACTGCAGAGGATGGCAATAAAAAAACAGGTGGTTGGAACAATGACTCTCCCCTTCTCACAGCAGAGGATGAAAAGGCCTTGTCAATACTTCAGATGGCATTTGTGGTGGTATTGACATCCATGGAGGAGTAGGGATGCCTCAACCTGAGCCTGAGTCAGGTCCCTTATGCTCAGAGGAACTACCAGTTTCACCTGCCATCTCCCAGCACCAACCATCACATAGTCCTCTAAACAAACCTCTCAGGACTCAGCCTCCATTTTCAGTTGTCCAGACCGCAGCTACAACACCTCAGCAGTTTGAGAATATCTGTGGTTGTAGTCAGGACTTAGTGCAGCAGGAGAAATCTCTTGAAAGACATTCGACAATGTCTTAAAGAGGCTAATAAGAGGAACAACAATTTTCAACAGCAGCTCATTCCTCAAATCAATAAAACCATGTTGATTCAATGTTTTGATGTCCATGTGTTTGTTGAAACACCCAAGGCCTAAGGCCCTATGAATCACTATAAGAATTCTTATGAGTTCTTCCAAGTGTTTCTGAAGTGAATGACTAATGGTTGATGTATATTTTCAAACATAAACATGTAAGTTTAGATATTATTAATATATAAAGTGTATATATTAAGGGTGATAGTAGCACAAATATTTGTACTTCATCTAGCCAATATATTTATACAGGTACAGATAAAAAATGTTTATTACAGATATGTTTTATCAGCACTGTTCTATGTATACATATTTATGTGTATTTTTATTTTTCATTTTCTTTCCTTTTTAATTATTTTATTTTCAAATTAATTTAAACAATAAAATAGTAATAAAGAGAAGTACAATCAAAACCTTATGTTACATTATAACCTTATATCACACTGCACTTGAGTAAAGTTAAAGGTGCAATCTGCCGGTTGTCCTGCAAGTGTCTTCTTACGATGCATTTCGGGCTTTACGATTACTCCAGAGCACTCGTAAATCTACGATGCTTTTGGGAAACAGACTGTTATAATAAGATCAGTCATACAATCATTTTTACGATCTACTTAGGCTTGATGCTTTTAGGAAATACAGCCCAGGACCGGGTTTCCCGATAACGATGTATCGTAAGAGCGCTCTCTACGTGCAAGGTTACAAATGCTCGCCACAATTCCATGTGTTTCCCAAAAATGCACTTAACTTGAACGCGCGAGAACGCGTTCTACGTGCTACTTAAGAGTCGCTGTCCATTTGCAAAGTGCTAAAATATAACCTTATATGGAGATATGTTGGACCAATGACTCTCCCCTTCTCACAGCAGAGGAAGGAAAAGGCCTTGTCAATATTTGGCACAAGTGCTTCAGATGGCATTAGTCATGGTATTGACATCCATGGAGGAGTAGGGGTGAGCCTGAGTCAGGTCCTTCATGTTCAGAGGAACTATCAGTTTCACCTGCCATCTCCCAGCACCTACCATCTCCTAGTCCTCCAAACAACCCTCCCAGACCTCAGCCTCCATCTTCTGTTGACCAAACTGCAGCCATAACACCTCAGCAGTTTGATAATGTCTGTACTTGTAGTCAGGACTTGGGAGAGGGAGAGGAGGGAGAAACTAGATGTCTTAAAATACATTAGACAATGCCTTAAAGAAGCCAAACAGAGGGACAACAGTTTTCAAGAGAAGCTAATTGAGCTCAAGAAGGCCAAGCTGGCCTTAGAAGAGAGGAGACTTGCACTAAAGGAGATGACAGTTTACAAGGCCCTCCATTTCTGTGCCAATTATCTTGCCAGAAGTGTCAGGTAATAGGATTATTTTTCAATGGGGGATTCATTAAGTTTCTGTAATTTATTGTGCAATATGAAATTTTTCTATATGTAGTTATGACTCAGCCCACTGTACAATGTCTTTTGCAGGTCCTGGGGAACTGAATAACCATGTGTTTGTCAAACAAATGTCCATGTGTTTGTTGAACCACACAAGGCTTATACCCCTATGAAATACTATAAAAAAATCTTATGAGTTCTTCCAAGTGTTTCTGAAGTAAATGGCTAATGATTGATGATTATTTTCAGACATAAGCATTTAAGTTTCAATATTATTCATATATAAAGTCTATGTATTGAAGGTGACAGTAGCACAAATATATGTACTTCATCTAACCAATATATTTCTACAGGTACAGAAAAAAAAGTTTATTGCAGACAAGTTTTACCAGCACTGTTCTATGTATACATATTAATAAGACGCACATTTTTTTTAATCATTATTGTTAGAAAACACTCTCTGTCTTTAGATTGGTTCCAGATGTTTTCTTCCCTCTCCCTCTCTCACTCGCCCTCCCTGTACAGAGAACTGTTGTTTTCTCTCAATTCCCCCCTCCTCCATCTGTTCTCTCTCTCTCTCTCTCTTGTATTATGTTTTAGTATCTCTTACTCATATTCGAGGTACGCATGCGCACATGTATGCATTAGCTTTTCTTGGTTCAAATGTTCAAATAAGGACATGATAGCTAGGACTCTAAGGTAATGGGGTTCGTGATGAACATAGTTCAGCATCCTTCGCCAAGTTTATTCCTAATATGTCCATATTTTCCTGTACATGTGGCCATTTTATATAACACATATTCTTGGCCAAAATCCTATATGTATGTCATCTATATCCTCATTGGTTAAAGGGTTGAAACTCCCCTCGACATATGCCTATATAATATCTTTGTATCTATGAATAAAGTTGAAGTATTGAGAATACCATTGAATGTGTGTTTTCTTGCTTCCCGGCCGTATACACTTTGAGGGACTGAGAAGTGTTCAAGGTGGCAAAGAGAATCTATAGGGACCGATTGTTAATTGCTAACAAATGGGGGCTCGTCCTTCCGGGAATTTCTTAACAAGACAGGTAAGAAACTGTTTTATTTTTCTTCCTGTCTGTAAGAGAAATTGAATTTATTCTCGTTTGCAATTTGATTGTGTCATATTTGGCATCAATCTGTTTTCCTCACATTTTGGATGTGGGAAGAAGAGTGGGAAGCTTTCGGTTTAGCCTATCTATTTCTAGTAAATGGATTAGTGGTGAAAGATTATAATTGCTCACTCTTGCCTTGAATGTTCTCGGTCCTTTAAGTGATTTCATGAATAACACAGAATTGAAAGCTTTCTTTTGGCCAAAATATCAAAAAGTTAATATAAGACCGCGGTCTCTATTTTGTGTTTTGTTTGGCCATTCTATAAATTGTGAAAAGTGCGCTAAAATTGACGAGACATCTTTGATCTCCGATGGGGCAGGAGATCTCCAAACCTATTCTTGGCGAGTTGCCAAGGGATTGGATGTTCAGAAATAATAAAGGTTTTAATACTGAACCGTATTTGAGTAATTTGGCTGGTTGGTCAGAAGGCAAAGTACAATTAGATCCGTTTCCTCGTGATGGCTCGTTCAAAGATAAAGATATGAAGGCAGCCAAATCGATGGTGAAGGACGGCTGGGGTGATCCGTCTTGGGACTATGATTATATGAAACCATCATATAATGTGTGGGAAAAGATGAAACCTTATTGGGATAAAGGGCCAGAACAGGTTAAAACGACTGATAAAAAAATCTTTTTTTCAAATGTCCCATGTTGACTCTCCCAGCTCGGCTCCGCCTCGGTATGATACTGTTACAAAGCCTGAACAAGAAAAATTAACTCCTAATCGTCTGTACCCGCAATTACCTAGTGCAACTGATTTATACCCATTTGTGCAGATTCCAGATGGGTTTAAAATAACCCCGCTGGCAATGTCGGATGCTGTCGCGATTGCTAAAGATTTGCCAGATCCTTTACGGTGTCCGCATCAATATGTGTCT
>NW_015509061.1:0-1042 GCF_001515645.1 Sinocyclocheilus grahami | reverse complement strand
CAGTCTATGAGCACGAAGAGCTTACAATGTGCGCACATTGTAAGCGCTTCGTGTTGAAAACTGCAAAGCACAAAGGCAAGAGAAATTGATGCGTAGTGTATTATATCTGTGCAACAGTTATTGAGCCTTTCTTTTAACAGTTTTAAATTTCAGTTACTGTGCACGTTAAAAACAATTTATAGTCTTTTCTACGCCTGTGTTTTGTTCTCACAGACACCTGGTAGCAAGTAACAAAACAACATTAAACTCCGGAAAGAAGATAAAGGCCTTTTTGCAAAATCATAGATATGTATTTACAAATCAAGTATAATGGGAACACAGAATGATCTTGGAGAGAGCTTTACCGAGCGGACTGCTGTAATCGAACGCGATCAGGGTTTAAAGGCTGAACGAATGACTGACAGCAACAGCGGAGAAAAGAGTTTGTGTGAACTTTAATGTAAGGACTTAAATATTCATAATGGATTTCTTTATTTGCGTGATCTTTCCCACATTGAAAGTGAAATTCAAACAGACGGTAAACAAGAAATGTATTTTTTATTCTCTATACCATTTGCCGTTAACATGCTAAGAAGGTCGACCGCAACGATGCCACGCCAGAAGTGAGGCGGTACCTTTGCAAATTGGAACAAAATTCAGTCTGGCATTGAGATCAGGCCAGTTCATTTAGCTAACGCCACCAACTGGCCAAACGTTACGAAGTTACAAATGAAGCTAAATGTACTCATAGACTTTGATCGACTTTTCCTAAAGTCACCACTGGGGGTTCTATGACCAAACAAATCTACTCTTTTTTTGTTGTGAAAACCTGGCAACCCTGGATGTTGCTGAGCTTGCCCCTGTAATTGAGGAATAAATGGTACATAATTGGAAAACTTTGTTGTGCCGTTGGAAACGTAAAAAAAAAAGAATGAAATATTCTAATGATATATTGGTACCTTAAAGTAGACCATGTTATTTGGACCATGAAATGCTGTTGTATTGCTAATGAGAAAACGTCCTGTACAACATCATAGCTATACAACGGTTGTATAAATGTGTT
>NW_015509060.1:16433-17083 GCF_001515645.1 Sinocyclocheilus grahami | reverse complement strand
TGGGTTACGAGTCCGATTCTCTAACCATTAGGCCACGACTTCCTGTGTGGCCGACAGAATATGTATAATGTTAGTTAGCACACGTTTGTGTTGGTGCAGAATGAGAGGGACATGTATAGTCTAGCGCATTTCACACAGGCTAGATTCGCTTTAGCCATAAAAGTCGTGTATGCTTGACATTTAAAATAAATGTTGTTTATAGTGAATGCCCCAATATTACCAGTATACCACTGGTACCAGATGCACTGATACCAGTATCGGTATCAGTGCATCCCTAATTACGTGGATTATCTTGTATTTGTACGCACAGGACAACGTCTTGCAAAACTTGAACTCGATGAATTTGGAGTATTCTAAATGAGCAACTGCATGCCCAAGGTTTAAGAAAAAATCTTGATTTTTATGGCCTTTCGTCAGTCTCCACAAACATATGATACTCTCTAAAGACCAGTCTCATGACTCAAGCATGTGCTTGCTGTGTACGTATGGTTTCATACATTTTTCCGTAAATTTTGAATGCATTTTAGTGTGAAAGTTAATGGTGAAGCATGATTTGTTCGCGAAAACATTAATGCACAGATTTCAGTGTATGCGTATATTTGGGCCCTCTGGCTACCAGTATGATTACATGTGTTTATAGCGCTCAATAA
>NW_015509060.1:13629-15742 GCF_001515645.1 Sinocyclocheilus grahami | reverse complement strand
AGGCTGCATCTAAACCTCTCTTCCCCAAACTTCATTGTCTTCCACGTTCCACGTCGCGGTCGTTTTTAATGAAAATTGGCTGCACAGGTGTCGGCATTGTGCATCAGTTACAACACGCTTGATACTGCGAATGTTGCGCGACAGAAGAGCAGCCGTCTTGAATGACACTCTGCCCTTAAGACGTTGACATTTCCACCACTTGTTCATACATAAACCAATTTCCTTTGTGTGATTGACAGTTTGAAGCCAAACGCTGACTATTTACGTGTTCAGCCTTCCGCCGGCTTTATATGAAAGCAAATGCATTTGTGAAGCACACAGTGGGTTTATGAACCCATACAGCTGGTGTTTTTAAGTGCTGGAGTGTTTAATGAACTGCTAAATAGAGGTAGATGTGTTTACGTTTTGGCTACTTTGTAATTCTGGGTGGTTGCTAGGACGGTGCGATGTGGTTACTAGGGGGTTCCGGGTGTTTTTAAGCATGTTGCTGTGCAGTTACTAGGGCATTCTGGGTGGTTTTTAGTAAGTTGCTATGCAGTTACTGAGGTGTTTTTTTTTTTTGCATGTTGCTATGCAGTTACTAGGGGGTTCTGGGTGAATTTTTTTAGTGCGTTGCTATGCAGTTACTGGGGTATTGTTTTTTTTTTTTTTTTTTTTTTTCATGTTGGTTTTTTCTTTTTTTGCATGTTCCTATGCAGTTACTAGGGTGTTTGGGGTGTTTTTTAGTAGTTGCTATGAAGTTATTCTGGGGTATTGTTTTTTTATATGTTGCTATGCAGTTGCTAGGGTGTTCTGGGTGGTTTTTTTATACGTTGCTATGCAGTTGCTAGGGTGTTCTGGGTGTTTTTTTATATGTTGCTATGTAGTTACTAGGGTGTTCTGGGTGAATTTTTTAGTGCGTTGCTATGCAGTTAATGGAGTATTGTTTTTTTTTCTTTCTTTTTTTGCATGTTGCTATGCAGTTACTAGGGTGTTTTTTAGTAGTTGCTATGAAGTTATTCTGGGGTATTGTTTTTTTATATGTTGCTATGCAGTTGCTAGGGTGTTCTGGGTGGTTTTTTTATACGTTGCTATGCAGTTGCTAGGGTGTTCTGGGTGTTTTTTTAAACGTTGCTATGCAGTTGCTAGGGTGTTCTGGGTGTTTTTTATATGTTGCTATGTAGTTACTAGGGTGTTCTGGGTGAATTTTTTTAGTAAGTTGCTATGCAGTTACTGGGGTATTGTCGTTTTTTTCTTTTTTTTGCATGTTGCTATGCAGTTACTAGGGTGTTTTGGGTGTTTTTTTAGTAGTTGCTATGAAGTTATTCTGGGATATTGTTTTTTTATATATGTTGCTATGCAGTTGCTAGGGTGTTCTGGGTGTTTTTTATATGTTGCTATGTAGTTACTAGGGTGTTCTGGGTGAATTTTTTTAGTAAGTTGCTATGCAGTTACTGGGGTATTGTTGTTGTTTTTTCTTTTTTTGCATGTTCCTATGCAGTTACTAGGGTGTTTGGGGTGTTTTTTAGTAGTTGCTATGAAGTTATTCTGGGGTATTGTTTTTTTATATGTTGCTATGCAGTTACTAGGGTGTTCTGGGTGTTTTTTAGTAAGTTGCTATGCAGTTATACTGCGTAATTATGTCTCAATATCAAGTTAATCTGTCACACCGTATTTTGTTCACATTGTAAGTGTGGTGAGCACTGAATCTTATTTTCTTTAATGCCGTGTCTTTATGCGCAGGTGTGTTTAAAGCATTTGCAGTTACGAACATGAGATGATTTTCATTATAATACAGCTAATGCAAATGAGGAGCTTTATAAAAACTAGTTTGAAATCCCCCAGACAAGTGAGGAATTAAATTACAGTTCTTTGGTTAAATTAGATGGTAGATGATGATTCAGACAGACCGAGTGCTTGATTAACGCCATCTGCTGTAGATGTTCACTCTTTAAAATTAATTCTGATGAAAGTGCATTAATATAATTTTTTCTCTTATTTCTTTATTTCCTCTTTGTCTTTTTCTGATTAGCGTTTTCCATTATCTTTGCCTCTCAGGGCTCCAAAATGGATGTTGTTATTCATGTAACTAGCTTTAAAATTAGCTTCATCCGTGCCGTAACTTTACTAAAGT
>NW_015509060.1:8941-10359 GCF_001515645.1 Sinocyclocheilus grahami | reverse complement strand
GCTTTGTGTTTCCTGCTATTTGCTTTAGATCAGCACTGATAAAAAGGCAACATTTGCACACAGCATTCAAAAGATATCTCATTAGCCTCAGCCCGACACAGGTGTTTACGACGAGAGTATTAGCTGGAGAGAAAACGGATGAATCGCACTGATAGGGGCTCCATTTCGTGACGACTCTTTCTTTAGGGGAGCGTGCCGCCGTACATATTCATTAGCATCAAGCTTGCTGTTTTTCTCGACTCGTGAATGAAATCGCAGTCGAGAAGATGCTTGCATTTGTCTTTGGCTTCAATAAGGTCCAACTCTGCAGTACGAGCAAGCACTCCGGACCTATTTTTGACTCTCTTTCTTGGTAAATAATGGAGGGACACTCAGCGCAAATAGGCTGAAACCCATTTTGATGGACAGAAACAACTGGCAGAGTCCTTCCCAAGAGTCTTACAGCAATATTTGAAGTCCTTGGTGTTGTGTACAAAACAGATTTACACTCCATATTGGTCGCTCTCGCCCAGATGGTTCTTTTAGCAAAGCCAGATATTGCCTGTAAATCCAGGAAAACCCAGAGCCGCTGTGAACGTTGTGTGAGTGCGTTTTTTCCTGCATTGCATCAGGGATATGTCGCTTCTTTCGTAAGCACCTAAACCTGTCCGTCACTGACGATTTCTAAGCAAAGTTGTTGACATACGGCATTTATGGTGAATTAAATATAATTCTCTTTCTCTGTTGAACTCACGGTCTGGTGTAGTGTTAGATCTGGGAGCATTTTGTAAAACAAAGCCCAGATTTGGCTTAACACCCAGCAATATTCCAGTTTTTGGTACACGCTGGATGGCCAAAATCAGGCAATCAGAGCAGAAATGTTTGCGCATAAAACTAAAAATGTGTATCGTAATTGATGCTTCCCCAGACGGAGATGTAGAATTGGTCACACGAGCTACGCATGTATATTTATTGAAAGGAGAAGATGTGCCTTTATGTGATTTTTGTAAGTCTCTTCCTTGGCTGTAAAACATTTTATTAGAGTGTCCCGCTTTAAATTATACTAGGAAACGGTTTTAATCAGAAAGTGCATTAATAGACTAATTTAAAAAAAGGTTTCTCTTGGGAAATATTAGAATTTTTATCAAACATAAATTTGAAAGTTTGTTTTTAATTTTTTTTTTTAATTATTTTATTTGTTTGCAAACATAACATTGTTCAATTATTGCATACAATTTATTAAAGTATTGTTATTAAGACGATTTAAAATTGTATTCTTGCGTCTGTCATGAATATAGACTTTGACTCTGATATGGCGTCCGGTTATAGTCCAATGTGCTAAATGATGTTTCCCATTTCCTGCAATCAATCTTTCTTCATTCATGTTTTTATTTTACATGAGTAGCTTGATTGTGAACCAATCAGATTTCACAGTGGGC
>NW_015509060.1:0-1111 GCF_001515645.1 Sinocyclocheilus grahami | reverse complement strand
ATATATATATATATATATACACACACACACATATATACATACATACACATATATAGAGCGTCGATGCGTTTGCTTTGTTCTTTCTGAGCTGTCGAGTACTCAATGTTCACTATTCCATATTTTGGTTGCGACTGTGAGTCCGCATGGAGAGAAGCTCTCCTCTCGAGTGTCCTCCACTTACTCACCCCACAATCACAGTGATAAGGTCACACAGAAACAAGTTGTGAGGAGATTTAGACTCTGGACTTCTTCCGAGGATTCATTCGTTTGTGGTTTTCTTTCATTTCAGTGCAAATGAGGCCTCGTGCACAGCTGCGGGGCTGCTATGGTTACCCGGATAATAGGGGCGCGTCGTCATATCGTAGACGTACAATTACACGCATGTGTGATATGATTGTGATTGAGATTTTGCTAGAATTCATTACAGAAAGCTCGAGTCAATTAAAGCAGCATGTGTTTTTCATCACAGCAGCGTCGTCCGCTTTCTCCACAGCTGAGGCTGTCACGATTCATGAGCGTGTTTTGAAATTAGTATCCGTCGCGCCGCGAGCCGTAACGGTGATTGGCGTTAAAAGCAGCTCCGCGCTGCACTTTTCTTCTTCTGCTTCTATTTTAAGCCAAGGTTTTCTGGAATTCCTTTGACAATGGACCGAATGAGTCTGTTTCCCAACTCAGTGGCCCCAAAAGTTGTTTACTTGACAATCTCGCACCACTAAAGAGACCTTTACGCAAAACTGTTGTAAAAGTCGTAATTACTGTAATTTGAGCATTTCGCTAATTACAGTTTTATTTTGTCATGCCACTCCAGAACTATAACGCATTAAAGTGAATGTAGAGCCTAACCTCTGCTTAAAAGCATTAGGCGTGGACAGAATGATTATATTTATTTAAACAGAATTATATTATATTTCAATTTGAATTACTATATGCCTATATAATTTAATTAGTATTTGTTTATACAAGTAATAAATTAATACATATACAAATATCTAAATATATGTGAATTCAAATATGTAATACAGTAATAATATTAATAGAAAAAATGTTTGGGATCGGAATGATTTTTAATGTTTTTACAGGAGTTTCTTCTGCTCATCAAAGCTGCATTTAT
>NW_015509059.1:16721-17091 GCF_001515645.1 Sinocyclocheilus grahami | reverse complement strand
TGTCAGTCAATGAGCAATAGTTGTGTTATTGGTAATGTTTGCTATACTGGTTTTTAGAACTGTTTTTAGTATGTAAGCCTGCCATTATTTCAAATGTGGGTTGAGTAAGATGGGCAAAATGTTTTAAAATAAACTTTGTTTTGTTGCAGAAAGCAAAACTAAAAATAATCCAGCCGGTTCAATTTAAAAGCTTAATTCAGTTGCTGCCTTAAATTTTTAAGTTAAAATCAACTTAAAAGTACAAGTCATTTCAATTCACTAAAATGAGTAACTCGCTTGAAATAACGTGTAGCTTTAAGTTGATTGAACTTAATATTTTAAGGCAGCAACTGTACTGAAGTATTTAAGTTGAAACAGCTGTTTTTTTTTT
>NW_015509059.1:13923-16113 GCF_001515645.1 Sinocyclocheilus grahami | reverse complement strand
TATACTGAACAACTTTGGTGTTCATCTGAATTAATCTCTAGGAGTTTGTTAAACTACAACGTCTGTGTATTTTACTGACTTGTGACTGGTTAATGTTAAGTTGTTACACATTTAAAGAGTTTCTGCGGTGTTGTTTATTTGTGGTTGTGAACATGACTAAAACATATTTTGTGAAAGGTTAATTTCAATGTGTTCAAAGCATATAAACATGTTTTAAGTTTATTGATAATTTTTTGTGTGTGGAAAACATGATGAATTACCTTTATGTAAAGACTTGTGACTGGTTAATGTTAAGTTGTTACACATCTAAGGAGTGTATAAAGGTAGGCTATCAATAAATGTGAACAATATGTTATTTTTTGTTCCTTTTTGACAGTTCAGCATATAATAAAAGGAACAAGGCTCCTACATATTTCAAGGCCCTCTGAGAAGTTGACTAGACAAAAACAGAACTTGGTGGGAAGCAAGGCAAGTTATTTTAATTGTTGATGAATTGCAAATTATCTGTTAGTCATTAATGCCTAATTGTCTTTAAAAATCATGTCCCTGTATTTAGGTTCAGAAGTAATATACTGTGTGTGTGTGTGTGTGTGTGTGTGTGTGTGTGTGTGTGTGTGTGTGTGTGTTGCATGTGCATAAAAAATAAAGAAATTTTGTTTTTCTTTATTAAACTAAATAAGGTTGAATATTATGTGGTAAGCAGTAGGAGGAAATACATTGCTTTCTGACTCTTTTTAGTGGTAAGGATTGTGGAGTAGAGCAGTTTGGAAGATTTTGAGAGGCAATTTGAATGAAGACTAATGTTTATTTTATGTTAGTCATTGAGCAATAGTTATGTTAGTTTTTAAACTATTTTCAGTATACATGATTATTCAAAATGTGGGGTCACTAAGATTTGCAAAAGGTTTTTGAAAGAAGTTTTGGTAACACTTTCTATGAAGCCCATATTTATAATACATTATAAGGGTATTCTTAAGGCATTATAATGAATGCATAATACATTATACAAAATTTTATCAAAATTAATATTAGCCTCACAGTGAACACTCAAATAACACTCCACACCTAACCACTCACAAGATGTAGTAAGATACTGTGCAGATCTTAAATAAACAATGTCAAGATATACAGTATAGTCCATTATAAAAGTAAAAGTAGGTTTAATATGGTGTTCATTGTGTTATAAATAATCATAATCTTAAAAGCTATAACCACAAATGCGTAAGCATTAAAATGTATTATAATTGTTGTTATGATTATTTATAAGATCATATAACATATTATAAGGTTGTGCCTTATAATGTGCAGTTTTAAGCTTATTTTTGCGATGCTTCTTAAATAATTTTGAATGTGTGGCTGCGTGATGAAAAATTTATTAAAAAAAATTTTAAACAGTAAAAGTCATTACAATTTCAAGGGAAGTAATTGACTATTGTGATTTTTATTTAATTTTTTTTATGATTTTGTTATTCAAGCTTTGTATTTTTATGTTACGTATTTGTACAATATGATACAAATAAACAATGTCATGTGTTTCTTTTTACAGTTCACCATATAATAAAACGATTGAGGTACTTCATATTACAAGGCCCTTTGAGATTCTGAGTAAAAGAAAAGAGAACTTGGTGGGAAGCAAGGCAAGGTACTTTAATTGTTGATAGCATTCCAAAACAGCTGTTAGTCATTAATGTTTAGTTATTTTTTGTGCCAATCAGATTTTTTTGGAGATATAGTTATAATAAACATCAGCCTGCATCATATTGTTAAACTTATGTCTGTGTTTTAAGGTCTAATAGCAATATATATATATATATATATATTTTTTATGATTTTCTATATTTTATATTTTTGTAATAAACAAATTTTACTTTCTCTAAGTAGATAAAGAACACATTTTATTTCACCACAGTAATTTTACATATTATACTTTTTTGATTTAGCCTGTTAAAATTGACCATTTACAGTTACTACTATTGTAAAAATAGTTATAATTAGGTTTACTATAGGTTTTGTATAATTTTTATACATTAAGAAATATAATGTGAATAAAAGGACATGAATCTAAGATGGTGTTTCTTTTTGATGAGTTTATTTATACACTTGATTTTAATGCCGTATGTTTATCACTTGTGCATCAATGTAGAAAAAGTTATACAGACATTTTTGAGAAGAAACATTTCTTTGAGAACT
>NW_015509059.1:0-13776 GCF_001515645.1 Sinocyclocheilus grahami | reverse complement strand
TATATATATATATATATATATATATATATATATATATATATATATATATATATATTATTTCACTGATGGTTTGAAATCAAACTAGTCTTGATTATTGCAAAGGAAAATGCTTCTATTTTCAGGAATGTAAACTTGACAGTGGTTGTAATGAAAGTAAATAAATAAATAAATAAACATACACTACAAGCTAGCCTATCCATAATGCATTATTTTCATTTTAAGTATAGAAAAGTGGTGATTATTACTCTTAATGTAATACTCAATTTATAACATTTTAAGTGAAAAAAGTATGTTTATTTTATTTGCCATTATATACAAAAATATTAAAACTGTCATATTTAATCCCCGTCCCATTTAAACTTAAAATGAAAATAATGCATTATGAATAGGCTAGCTTGTAGTGTATGTTTATTTATTTATTCAGATGTATCTATCTATTACTATTTATCTATCTATCTGTATATATATATATATATATATGTATGTGTATATATATGTATGTATGTATGTATGTGTAAGTATATGTCTGTGTGTGTGTGTATGTATATATATATATATATATATATATATATATATGTGTGTGTGTGTGTATATGTATATATGTATGGAAAAAGGCAAAGTTCAAGAGGTCATTGGACAATGGTTTAATTCAAAAGTTTATAGCAAGGCAATGCTATTTGTGTGCTTATCAGGTTTAATTGTTAGTAAATAAATCTCTTACCACATTTATATTGATGTAAGCAGAATGTAATGGATTTTTCCCCTTTAGAATGGTGTTAAAAAAAGTATTCATGTCTTTTCCTTTATTGTAGATGCCGAGAAAGAAGGGGTTTCGTATGCGGCGCACACAAAGATGCATCAAAAGTAAGAGCGATGCTAGTGCATGTATATGTTTAGAAAAATTGCAGCTTTCTGTTGTAGCTGGGACAGCAGATGTAAGAGCTTCACCATTGAGTTGTGATGCATTGATTGGATGTTGTGCTGTGGCTGCAATCAAACATGTGATTGCTCCAGTGTGTACATGGGCACAAACAGATATTGATGACATATGTGTGGAAGGGAACAAATTAGCCCAATATATAATTAAGGCAAGTCAGAAAAGAGAATGTAAACGGAAAGAGTTGTGTAAGTTGATTAAACAGCACGATGTGTTTGGCAGTAAGTGGAATGTAGAAATTGGTTTGCCAGTGTACAAAGATTTTGAATTGTTAGAAGAGGAGAGCCTAATGTATGAAAAACTGCAAGAATATTTGTTAAGGGATGGAATGTGTCTGCTAAACCTTCACAGTGCAGTTAGTGTCATTATTCATCACAACAATTATTTTGTGGTGGTTGATTTTGGTACACGCGATATGTTTGGGTTGGCATCTGATATTGGCACGTCTGTGGTTGTTTTCAATACATGTCTTAATGATCTGATGGTTCACATCAGGAATCTAAGGAACTCTTTAGATGCACAGTGGTATGCCGTTAGTAGCATTTCTGTGAAGACAGGTCAAGAAGATCATGCTTGTGGTACAGAGTTTCCAGACAGCGATGTTGACATCAAAGGTGTTGATGAGTTTGACAATATAGGCACTGAAGTTGTAGCTGAGTTTGAGGATAGCACTTCTGTCAGACTTAAAAACATTGTAAGAGGATCATTTCACCAGGGGAATGACCAGTTTAAATATCGAGGAGTTCAATGTATGGCAATAGCTTTGGTAAGCCTAGCAAAGCATACAGTTAATAGTGCATTCTCATGGCAGACAAAAGACCTTGACAGAGTTGTTGTTTTAGGTGACGAGTTGTACACAGCTTTGCGAGACGCTAACAGGATTAGACACTCATCCAATCTGTTGGGCATTCCTGATTTGCCAAAACAATCAGTTATTGATGGAGAAAATTTTTTGTTTGAATATGGTGACTTTGTCAGTGGTGATATAGATGTAGTTGATAGTGAATTTATTGAGAGTGGTGTCTGCAGTAGTCTTTCAGTTGGACTGGAGAAAATGTTGGTGCAGTATGACACATGTCTTTTAACATTGTGTAACAGTACATGTGCAATCATTTCTCACAATGGACACTATGCACTGATTGACTCTCATGCACGAAGTGCTCTTGGCATGGTTGATGGAAATGGAAGAAGTGTTGTTGTATATTTTTCTTCTCTTAAAGAGTTGTTCAATCACATTAGCCTTTTAGCTAAAGGGCTCAGTAAGAAGCAAAAACTTTTTGAAATAGCTGGCATCTGTGTCACTATTACAAATGTGAAACTTACACAGGAAAATACATCAAAAATCAAAAATGAGAAACATACAAAGTGTGTAAGACTGGCAGAGAGCTATAAAGACTCTGACGAGACATTTGAAATTGAGCTTGATGAGGATTCCGCAAAAGATCTGCCAGCAAATGATGCAAGAACCAAGTGTAATATTTCAGTAAGTAATTGTCCTTCAAAGAAACTAAAAAGATATGATGTTTTTGAAGTTAATTCAGATGTTGAGTTTGTTAGTGATGTAAAAAAGAAAAACATGATATTTAGTCCTATTTGTAAGCATGTTTGTCAAACTTTGTGTACTCATTTAAAGGTGGATTTTGAAAAACTAAATGTTCCAGTATTTACACACGTTGGCTCGTTAGGAGTTCCATGCAAAAATGACAGTATAGTAGCTGATGGGAACTGTTTCTTTCGAGCCATCTCTCAAGCTGTAAGTGGCACACAAAAGTATCATAGAAAAATACGACTTGCTGTTGTGCAACATTTGGAAGAGAATAGTGAAAAATATCGAACAATTTTGAGAAGAGAGTATTCCTCAGTATCAGAATACATTAACAAGTCTAAAATGAAATATGTTAATAGCTGGGCGACGGAAGTTGAAATACAAGCAACAGCAGATTATTTAGGAATTGATGTTTTTACATTTTATGATGGTCGTTGGTTAAAATACAGTTGCAATGGTGCACTTTTGTCAAAACACAGCATCTACTTAGAAAACTGTCATGAAAACCATTATGAGACTGTAGTTTGTGTTAATGAGCCTGAACTACACAGTTGTTATGGCTACTGTAAAATCAGTACATCTTTCATTGAAGGATACAACATTAGAGCAAATATTGAAAAAGAAAATAATGTTCAAGGTTTGGAAAACAAGAAACATCTCATTACTAAGGAAATGCACCATAGTGTGTTAAAAACAATGCATAATGACACATGTTGTGCAGCAATAATGGTAAGAGATCCAGATGTTGAAGTTGTGGAAAATATAGATCAGATGACATTCACATATAGTCCTCTATCTATGGTAGTTGCACAAACATTATGTAATAAATTTAATTTGAATTTTGAAAGAGAAAATATACAAGAACCCACTGTTTATGGATCTTTAGGTGTTGTTTGTAAGACGGAAAACGTTGTAAAGGATGGCAATAGTTTTTTTAGAGCAGTGGCACAAGTAATTACCGGTTCTGAAAAGAGTCATCGGAAAATAAGACTTGCTGTTGTGAAGTATATGGAAAATCACAGTGAAGAACACATGAAGTTAGTAGCTAAAGAATTTGCTTCAATGTCAGAATATATTTCCAAATCAAAAATGCAATATGTTGGATATTGTGCTTCAGACATAGAATTTCAAGGTACAGCTAATGCTTTAGGAGTAGATCTATTTATATGTACTAAGGGAAAATGGGTCAAATACAGTTGCATGAGTGCATTGTTGGGAAGTGATGGAATATATTTAAAACATTGTGAAAATAATAATTTTGAGCCAGTAATTTGTGTTCAACATGTTGAGAAAAATGTTTGCTTTGATTTGTGCAAAGTGGGTAATTTGCCTGAAACACAGTTTATGTGTAGAAAGAATTCAAAAAGTCAAACAGAAATCCCTGCAAATAGTTCTATTTCAAAAAACAATATTTTTTTTTCTAAGTACTATAAAAGAAAATTGTCCTTCCAAAAAAACATTAAATATCAGGAAAATTTGTTGCATAAGGAAAACAAAAAAGTCATGAGCAAAACTAAGTATCAAGAAGATCTGTTGTATCAGGAAAAGAAAAAGAATGTTAGTAAATGGAAGTATCAGAAATATGAGTTGTATAAACAAGTGAAAAAGGAAATTAGCAAAAGGAAGTATCATGAAAATGTGTTGCATAAGGAGAAGGTAAAATATATGAACAAAAGAAAGTATCAAGAAAATGTGTTGTATAAAGAAAAGGTAAAGGATACAAGCAAAAGAAAGTATCAAGACAATGTGTTGCATAAAGAGAATGTAAAGGATATGAGCAAAAGAAAGTATCAAGAAAATATATTGCATAAAGAGAATGTAAAGGATATGAGCAAAAGAAAGTATCAAGAAAATGTGTTGCATAAGGAGAAAGTAAAGAACATGAGCAAAAGAAAGTATCAAGAAAATGTGTTGCATAAAGAGAAGGTAAAAAACATGAGTAAAAGAAATTATCAAGAAAATGTTTTGCACAAAAAAAAGGTGAAGGAAATGAGTAAAAGTAAATATAGGTTAAATCAGCTGCACAGGCAGAATGTAAAGGCTATTAGTACAAAAAAGTATCATGAAAATCCTGAGCATAAGAAACGTGTTAAAGTAGGTATGCAATTTAAAAGACAACAAATCAAAATTAAAGCAGAACAGTTTGATTTTGTTATGCAGCGTTTTTTGGATTTGGTAAAAGATGGACCAGATTTTGTGTGTTGTGTTTGCCAAAGATTGTTATTTCGACATCAGGTTTTAAATTGTAATAAAGATTATTATTACAAAAAAACAATAGCTTTGAATTTTGATAAATGTGTAACTGAAGAATATTTACACAAATGTGAAAAGACCTGTGTAATGCCATGTCAGTGGCTGGATACACCTAGAGGCAAGCTGTGGATTTGTTACACATGTCATTATAAGATTAACAAAGGTGAAATACCACCTGAATGTGCGAGAAACAATTTGAAAGTTCATCCCATTCCACCAGAATTGTCATGTTTGAATAGCTTGGAGCAACATTTGATTGCATTACATATACCGTTTATGAAAATGTTAGCATTACCCAAAGGGGGGCAAAATGGAGTACATGGACCCATAACATGTGTTCCAGCAAATATTGTGCAAACGTCTAACTTGTTGCCTCTTTCTAGTATGGAAGGATCTTTGTTGCCTGTAAAATTGAAGCGTAAGTTAACTTATAAAGGCCATTATAAATATCAGTTTGTTGACACTATACACATAAGACAAGCATTAAAATGTTTAAAACAGATAAATGTGCATTATAAAGAAATAGAGTTTAATGAAGTTTGGCTAAATGAGTTTTGTAGTGAACAAGATAATGACGTTTTAGAAAAAGAGACTGATGGACATGCAGAACGAGGTGAAGCATCTGTAGAGGTTGGTGAAGATGAACTTTTGCATGACAGACAGCAACATTGCATGTTTCAGGATACATGTCTCATGCCTGTTGACATTGGTCAGGAAGCGCTAGATCAGTATTTTGATGATATAATGAATCTGGCACCAGCAGAGGGGAATAATCCTGTAAAATTACTTTCTGACTTTGTTAATGAAGCCAAATGCTTCCCAGTGTTATTTCCACAGGGATGTAATACATACCATGAAAATCGAGACAACCGTTTGACATTGTCAAGATATTTTAACAACCGGATTTTGCATGCTGATGGTAGGTTTGCACAAAATGTAGAATATATATTTTTTGCTCAGTACATGTCTGAAATTGAACAAGTTGTGTCAAGTGTATCGATTGCATTGCGTAAAGGAAAAAGTGGCTCTATGGTTCAAAAAGTTGATGATAATGTATTGAACAATGAGGAATCTTTAAAGAAACTGTTAGAATTTGATGATGGCTTTCGTTTCCTTAAACCTATTCGTGGTACCCCAGCTTTTTGGCAGACAGCACAACGTGACCTACTAGCTTGTGTGCGTCAGCTTGGTATCCCTACTTGGTTCTGTTCATTTTCTTCCGCTGATATGCGATGGAACAATCTTCTTTTTAGTATTTTGAAACAAGAAGGAAGAACAGAGACAATTGAACAATTACAATGGGCAGATAGGTGTGAGCTATTGCGCCGCAATCCTGTCACCGCAGCGAGAATGTTTGATTTTCGGTGGCATTGTTTTTTAAGGGAGGTACTTATGTCTTCATCCCATCCAATAGGTAAAATTAAGGACTATTTTTATCGTGTTGAATTTCAGCAACGCGGTTCACCACATGTCCATTGCCTGTTCTGGATTGAGAATGCCCCGGTAATTGATAAAAGTACAGATGAAGAGGTCATTCAATTTATTGATAAATATGTAACTTGTGAACTACCATCACAGGATGACTCATTATTGGACATTGTTACATCTGTGCAACAGCATTCAAAACGCCATTCCAAAACTTGTAAAAAGAAAAATACTGTTTGTCGTTTTAATTTTCCCAGGCCAGTATCTGCTCGAACATTTATATGTCGTGGTAAAAGTGATGTAAAAAGTCAGTGTAACTGTCATGCAGATAAGACTGGTAATGTAACTAATGAATGTGCATGTGTAAATCAAGGTCAGACAGATTTTAAAATTAATAGAGAAAAGGCGGGTGAGATTTTGTCGGCCATCAAGAAGGCTCTTTCAGAAGAGAATTGCAATTATAACAGTGTGGAACATTTGTTTAAACAGTTAAGTATAAATCAATCCATTTTTGAACTTGCATATAAATCCTTTAGTAGAAATACACAAGTTGTGCTGAAAAGAGAGGTCAATGAGGTTTGGATCAATCAATATAGCAAGCCACTGTTAAAATGTTGGAATGCAAATTTAGATATCCAGTATGTTGTTGACGCATATGCTTGTGTGGTCTATATAATTTCTTATATATCAAAGTCAGAAAGGGAAATAGGATTGTTGTTAAGTAATGCACAAAGAGAAGCACGTAAAGAGGGAAATGTTAGTGCAAAAGAGGCACTGAAAAATCTTGGCAGTGTTTATTTACATAACAGAGACGTGTGTGCTCAAGAATCTGTGTATAGGTTAACAAATATGCATCTGAAGGAGTGTTCAAGGAAAGTTGTGTTTGTGCCAACAGGAGACAATATCATTAAAATGAGTCTTCCTTTAAAGGTGTTGAGGCAAAAAGCAACATCAAATAACCTTACCACAGAAGTCATGTGGATGACTAGTATTGTAGATCGCTATAAGAACAGACCAAATGATTTGAACGATCTGTGTATGGCAACATTTGCATCAGAATATCGCATTTTAAGTAAAAATGAAAAATCCAAGAGTCCACTTAAATTAAACAATGGTTGTGGTTTTATCACAAAAAGAACACGAACAAAACCTGCAGTTGCTCGGTATGTGCGCTTTTCTGAGGAAAAAAATTCAGAATTTTTCTATCAAAGTATTATGCAGTTGTTTTTACCATACCGTGTAGATATGCAGCTAAAACCTCTTAACTGTGAAACATTTGAACAATTTTACAAGAATGGTCATGTAACATTTAGTGATGGATCCAAACATTCAGTCAAGTCAGTTGTTGATTTAAATAGAAAGAAATTTGAAATGGAGGAAGATGAATTAGATAATATCCCAGATAAAATTGACAGTGATGGTGTAATAGAAGATGGATGGTGTGACCTGTGCCCAGAGCAAGAGTTAGAGCGTTTACTTTGTGCAGAGGAAATGAAAGACAAAAAACAGCAAGTGGAAGAACAAGATGAAAATATTCCAGATTTAGCATCAAGTAATGCAAAGGTTGCACACTTGGAAAAGAAAAATAATGTAATGTGTAGAAGTGATGGTTTAGCCTTAATTAGATCTTTGAATAATACACAGTTATCTATTTTTTATCAGATTCGACAATGGTGCTTAAATAAAATAATAGGGAAAAACCCAGATCCGTTACATATATTTATTACTGGTGGTGCAGGGACAGGAAAAAGCCATTTAATAAAAGCTATTCAATATGAAGCAATAAGGTTACTATCAACAGTGTGTCGTCATCCTGACAATACATGTGTTTTATTAACTGCTCCTACAGGGATTGCTGCTTATAATTTGCATGGAACAACTATTCATCACACATTTAGCATTGGAAAAGATGTTCGCTTACCATACACACCTTTAGGTGAAGCAAAGCTCAATTGTTTGCGTGCTAAATATAGTGATCTGCAGATTTTGATAATAGATGAAATATCCATGGTTGATCACAACCTATTAGCATATATTCATGGTAGGCTAAGACAGATTAAACAAACTGGTGACTTTTCTCCCTTTGGAAATGTAAGTGTCATTGCAGTTGGAGATTTTTTTCAGTTGCCTCCAGTTAAAGGGAAACCCCTGTATGTTGATGACATACTAGGTATTAACCTATGGTCTACTCTATTTTCAGTTGTGGAACTGAAAAAAATAGTTAGACAAAAAGATAATATGTTTGCAGAGTTACTAAATAGAATACGAATTCGTACAAAACTGACCCCAATGTTAAACAGTGACATTGATTTATTGAAAAATTGTGAAACCGGTGAAGACAGCACAGCTTTACACATATTTCCAACTAACAGACAAGTAAATGAGCATAATGTTCAGCAACTATCTAAAACGTGCCCTGAATATGTTGAAATTGACGCTCAAGATTTTATACATAATAACAAAACAGGGAAACTTGAATTGAAAAATGGTCATCATTCCAAAACATATAATACATGTTTAGATGAAACACTGCTTTTAGGGAAAGGCGCTCGTGTAATGCTGTGTAAAAATGTAGATGTAATGGATGGTCTTGTTAATGGGGTGTGTGGCACAGTAACACACATAGTTTTTCCAAACAATGACAACAAGTTCCCTCAAACAGTGTATGTAAAATTTGATGACAATCAGGTTGGTGCACAAAGGAGGAAATGTTCTGCATATACTACAGCAGTTGAACTGGACTCTACTGGTATCAAACCGGAAGAGGAAAGGGTTAATAATAAAGGGGGATTACGACGACAATTTCCACTAAAACTTGCTTGGGCTTGTACAGTACATAAAGTACAAGGAATTACTGTTGATAAAGCAGTAGTGTGCCTTAAGAGGATATTTGCACCTGGACAGGCATATGTGGCTTTAAGCCGTGTTAGAAGTTTGTCTGGTTTGATTATTCAAGACTTTGAAGAGAAGGCTATATATTGTAAAGACAGCATTAAGGATGCAATTCAAAGCATGCCCAGATTTTCTGTTAAAAGTATATCATGCCACAAAGTGAATATACAAGCATTCAGTGTATTTTTGATGAATGTGCAAAATTTAGGACACCATTTAGCAGATTTGGTTTTGCATACTGAGCATTTGCAACCTAACTGCATTGCTGTTACTGAGACTTGGTTACCTGCAGATATCTCATTAGAAACTATACATATTGATGGTTACAGTTTCAATAGTCAACCACGAAGTTTATCTTACAGTAGCAGTAACCCAACATTAACTGAATTACAAGCTCAACAACATGGTGGTGTTGGCATGTATACCTCAAACAGTTTGGCATATAATGTTGTCCAGGTACCAAATTTCAATTTAGAATGTTTAATTTGCAACTATGCAACACACAATATATTAATAGCAGTAATTTATCGGCCACCATCATATCCCATTTCTTTGTTTAAAGGAAATCTTGGCAAATTGTTAGATTTTCTAGAACCCCTAAGTAATACAATTGCTGTCATTGGAGATTTCAATGATAATATTTTAAGGTCTTCTACAATCTGCAAGTTTATAACAGACAGAGGGTTTGTCCAACATGTCAAACAAACCACAACAGAAAAGGGCACATTAATTGATCATGTATATGTAAAAACAACACATTACAATGTAGAATCAATAGTACTTCCGACATATTTCAGTGACCATGAGGGTATTTTTTGTTCATTTACATGTAATTCTTTTAACACTGATGAGGAGGAATCTGACCAGTTGTAGGTAAATATGTAAATATGGTTGTAACTGTTCAGCTTTGTTTGGCAAATGAGGTGGAGAGAGAATCCTTGTGGATACTTTATCTCTACGGAGCCATATATTGCTGTATTGCAGTGCGTGTTCACTGCAGGGTAAAAATGAAAGTGTAACATATTAAACAAATTTCTTTGACAAAGGAAAGAGAATTTACACCCTTGTGACAAATGGAAAGAGAATTTACACCCTTGTAGTACAGCTGTGACTTTCAAAATAATGGTATATATTCCTGCTTGCAACACATTTACATTTTAAACATTTATTCATATTTGTTCTTTACATTAATACTTTTAGCATCTGATGAGCTATAGGTTGTAAGTGTGATTATAATTGTTCAGCTTTGTTTGGCAAATGAGGTGGAGAGAGAATCCTTGTGGATACTTTATCTCTACTAAGCCAAATTTTGCTGTATTGCAGTGTGTGTTCACTGCAAGGTAGAAATTAAAGTGTAACATATTAAACATCCTTGAATTTACATCCTTGTAGTACAAATGTGACTTTCAAAATAATGGTTTCTTTTCCTGCATTGCAACAACATTTACATTATGAATCTTTATTTATATTTGTTTTATTAGAAGTAATTTGCAGTTGCACTAATAGAATAGTAATATACATTAGTTAAACTAAATATATTAGTTAAATTAAATACTGCAATAAATGAAGTGCAACCACTTCAGTTACATATGAGATGAATAATTACCTTGTATGGCTAACAAAAAATACTTTATAGTTCCGGTGTTACAGATAATAACTTTGAATGAAATCACACTTAAACATGACTGAAATGTAATAATACTCAATACAACGATTAAAATAGTTTTTTTTCTTTTTTACCTATTAAACTTTAACATTGATCTGATTTATGTTCGTAGGTTTTTGACTTTGGTCCATAATATTACTCTTAAAATAATTTGTTCATGTAAAGTACTACTTCCACTTTTATGTTGTTCCTAATGCAGGTTTTGCTTTGCCATATATGTAGTTTCAAAAAGCAAAAGTCACTGGTAATGGTACTCCTGGTTTACTGGGATGGGGTTCAATTCCCTACGGTGGCCTTGTTTTTTGTAGCAACTACATACAACGTAATATTATTTACATTAGATTTATAACATAAGTCTTCAGACCAGAGGCCTGTTTCATAAAACAAGTTTACCAAATAAGACAGGCTTATTTAGTTAGTCTGACTTATTCTCCATTGATTTGGTTCAAAATAAATCAGACTAACTTAAATAAGCCTGGCTTATTTGGTCAATTTGTTTTATGGAACATGCCCCAGGGCTATTATCAACATTGTGTGGTTTGGGCCAAACCAGACATTGTATACGTCTAAGTAACAACAACATCCTGTTTCATGGCATTGGTAACATGGTTTACCACTTACTCAAGTGTTTTGACTAAATGTTTTGCATGTTTCTACCATGTTGCTAGAATGTTTAACACTTGCTGGCATATTTTAGGATGCTAACAGAAATACATCACAATCTAATGTATCAATTATTGTCGACAACAGATAGTGCTATGCCTAAAACTTAATATTGGCATGTGAACTTTGGCACAGCTTGAAAAGTGAATTTTTAATGTAAAAAATGACTGTAACTGGATATTAGCACCTGGATATCTTTTGGACAAAAGCCATATCAAACATTCTATTTGGAACGGATTGTACAATATGCATTTAAAGTGATGAATATAGAAGGAATATGTAAAAGTCATTTATAGGTGTCAAACTTCCTGCTGCCAGCTGGTGGTGCTATGGCTATAACTAAATATTGACATGCAGATGTCTTCAGGCCAGCACTTTTATCAAACATATGAAGTTTGGTGCAGATTGAACATGGTAAGTTTGAGTTAGTATAAAGCATGGCGTATCCTATTGCCAACAGGTGGCACTATGATTATAACTGAATATTGGTCTTTAGATGTCTTCAGGCCAGGACTCTTACCAAACATGTGAAGTTTGGTGCAGATCGGACATTGCATGTTTAACTTGGTGTAATACAAGACATTTCCTGTTGCCAGCAGGTGGAGCTATGATTATAACTGAATGTTAGCCTTTAGATGCGTTCAGGCCAGGACTCTTATCGAACATGTGAAGTTTGGGGCATTGTGTGTGTGAGTTACAACATCTTCTATTCCCATGGTGAAACATCAAGATTTGTCACGCAGCAACAGACATGCCCTTTAATGAAAACTAAAGATCTTCACAATTTAACATAGCAGAGGCCTTTAGATTAGACTGACTAAATGTTGATGTCATTAAATCTCTCTGAAGAGTTTGTTACAGCGTAAAACATGTCACTTCCTGTTGCCAGCAGGTGGCGCTATGACTATGACTGAATATGGGCATGGACATGTGTTCAGGACAGGACTCTTCTCAAACGTGTGAAGTTTGGGACAGATCGGATGTTGTATGTCTGAGCTATAACAACTTCCTTTTTAATGGCGAAACATCGAAATTTGTCAGGCGTCCACGGGCACGCCCTTCAACGAAACACAAGATCTTCGCAATTTAACATCACAAAGGGCTTTAGATTAGACAGACCAAATTTGGTGTTGATCTGGTTAAATCTCTAGGAGGAGTTCATTAAAATACAATGCATGAAATTAGCAAAAATGACACAAAATTTGTTGAGAAAATTAAAAATAACCAACTTCCTGTTGGGTTTCGGATTTTGCTCCAAGATATTTTTTTTGTAGGTATTGGTGCTTTACATGTGTGCATCAATATTTGTGCATATATGTGGTAAATATAGGAGGAATAGATTAAAGTCATTTATATGTGCCAAACTTCCTGCTGCCAGCTGGTGGTGCTATGAATATAACTGAAAATTGGCATGTAGATGTCTTCAGGTCAGTACGTTCATCAAACATGAGAAGTTTGGTGCAGATCGAACATGGTATGTTTGAGTTAGAGTAAAACATGACATTTTCTGTTGCCAACAGATGGCGCTATGATTATAACTTAATATTGGCCTTTAGATGTCTTCAGGCCATGACTCTTTCCAAATATGTGAAGTTTGGTGCAGATCGGACGTTGCATGTTTGTGTAAAACAAGCCATTTCCTGTTGCCAGCAGGTGGCGCTATGATTATAATGGACTATTGGCATTCAGATGTGTTCAGGCCAGGACTTTTATCAAACATGTGAAGTTTGGGGAAGATCGGACATTTTATGCCGGAGTTACGAAAACTTTTATTCCCATGGCGAGACATCGAAATTTGTCACTGCGCCATGGACACGCCCTTTAACGAAAACTCAAGATCGTCACAATTTAGTATCGCAAAGGCCTTTAGATTAGACTGACCAAAAAAAAATTTTGATGTCATTAAATTTCTAGGAGTAGTCCGTCACAGTGTAAAACATGTCACTTCCTGTTGCCAGCAGGTGGCGCTATGACTATATCTGAATATGGGCATGTAGATCCGTTCAGCTCAGGAATCTTATCAAACATATGAAGTTTGGAGCAGATTAGACATTGTGTGTCTGAGTTATAGCAACTTCCTTTTTCATGGCGAAACATCGAAATATAATAGGCCGCCACGGACACGGCCTTCAACGAAAACTCTAGATCTTCACAATATAACATCGCAAAGGCCTTTAGATTACACTGACCAACTATGGTGTTGATCTGAATAAATCTCTATGAGGAGTTCGTTAAAGTACAACCTCTGAAAATGTCAAAAACGACACAAATTTTGCAGAGAAAATTCAAAATAACCAACTTCCTGTTGGGATTCGGATTTCGTACCAGGAGACTTTTTTGTAGGTATCAGTGTGTTACATGTGTGTACCGATTTTCGTACATGTACGTGAAACG
>NW_015509058.1:15419-17101 GCF_001515645.1 Sinocyclocheilus grahami | reverse complement strand
GGCCCTGCAGTAAGTCATAGCCCCGGGGCCCTCTCTCTCTCTCTCACTTTACTTCATGTCTAGCTACTACCCTACCATAGAAAGCCAAAAAATGCCAAAATAAATCTTAAATTACTTTTTGACTTATGACTTTTTATATAAAAAGGCAGACATTTTTATCAACAAAAAACTGTTCAGTTTTTAAGAAAAATATAAATGAAATAAATGTGAGCAACATGGTTAACAGTGGTAGTTTTAACATTCAGAAAAGGAGTGCACATTTACACACACACACAAATGTTTGAAATTGCCCTAATTTCCAACTGAACCAAATTGTTGCTTTTTTAAAATGACTCTTTAAAGCAAAAGCTTGAAAGAAATGATTTACAAAAATGAGATCATAATATGTAAAACAACTGGACATCCAACCTTTATGTTCGATGGTGAGTCAGCATGGATCAGATCCTTGTATTTTTCCCACACTCTTTTCCCATTTGTTTTCACACCACTTCAAATTTCTTCCTCCATCTCCACCACCCTCTGTGGTTCAGGGGGAGGCTGCTGCTGTGAATCAGGGTCCCAGGAGGGGTATTGCACCCATTAGGAGACATGATCATGTAACATTCTCATCACAGGAGGCCAGTCAGAGACACCTGCCCTGGCCTCCAGAGCTCTGCAGAGCCCTGAGGAGCACCGCGCTCTCCATGGTGAATGACACAGTGGAACTACATGTGAACTATACACGATATACAGTTAGAGAGTTACTAACAGTTCAAAGAAAGTATATGAATTGCTAGCATTATTTCTACAAATCTAAACACAAAGGGGAGACGTTTCCCTTATGGTTATATTCCCATGTGTCACTCTTTAAATGCGAAGTGCAGGCTCGGTGAAGTACTAATGTCAGTGTGATCTGTGTGTTCTGACAGGTGGTTGGTGCTCATGCACTCTTATATCATAGGTGTTACATCACAGACAGCAGAAAGGAGATGTTTGTTTGAAGTGTATGTGAGTGTGATGGCATGTCAGAAAAAAATTGCTCTTTCTTAGCTTAGTAAACCTAAACAGTTTAATTTCCCACTGTAAATGTTTCATTTATGTTTCAAGTATCAGTTTTTTTTTTTTTTTCTAAAATGTTGTAAACTGTTGATATGAAATAGAGTTTCTCAATAGAAAAAAAAAAATATATCTTTCTGTACTCGAGAAACAGTTGGTATACATGCACATGTGTGTGTGTATATATATATATATACACACACACACACACATATACATAAATACAAATGAAAGATATTTATAATGTTGCACAACATTTTTTTCATATAAATTCTGCTCTTTTGAACTTTCTATTTACCAAAGAATCCCGTAAAAAGAAAGAATCACAGTTTCCACAGAATTATTAAACAGCACACATTTGAAGCCTTCACTTCAAAAGTTATGGCAAAGATTATTTTTCAAAATTAACTTAGGAAGAATTAGCATTTTAAAATATATTTCAATAGAAAACAGTTATTTTAAATGTTAATAATATTTCCCACGATTACTGTAGTTTTGATCAAATAAATGCAGCCCTGATGAGCATAAGAAACCTCTTTCAATTACCAAATTAAAAAATAAAAAATTCAAAAAAAATCTTACCGACCCCAAATTTGTAAATGGTTGTTACGGGGCTGACGAGACGTGAGACTTGCGGATCCATGTGC
>NW_015509058.1:14124-15409 GCF_001515645.1 Sinocyclocheilus grahami | reverse complement strand
AATTTAAGGGGGTCTGAATACTTTCCGTACCCACTGTACATCAAAGCCCTCCAGACATGCTAACATGTGCGCTCTAGTGTAGCGGTCATGTGAGAGGAGGAGCATCTTGTGACCATAGCAACGGAATAAATGAACAGTACTGCCTCTGAAAAATCTTCTGTTGTCCTTCATTTGTTACATTGCTGTGGTCAACATCCTGTGGGAAAAACAATAGACAATTTCAGTCAATCTTAAAGGGATAGTTCACTCAAAAACGAAAATTCTGTTGACATTTCCTCATGCCTTTCCAAACCTGTTCCAATTTCAAATCTGTATGACTTTTTCTGTGAAACATAAAGGAAAAGAATAAGAAAAGGAAGAAAAAGAGTGACATTTTTTAAAATATCCACAGAACAAAGAAAGTCATACAGGTTTGGAAAAACATTAGTAAATGATGTGAGAATTTTCACTTTTGGGTGAACTATCCCTTTAAGAACAGTCCCAGCTGGTTACCAGCATAAGGTTGGGAATGAGTATGTATCTAGATAATGGTCTTTTGGCTGTACTAGACTTTCATCATGTCTTGAACCGGAGATGAAAGAGGCACTCTCTCATTACCCACCCTCGGGTACTGAGGACTGGAAGAAATACTATTTTGATTCCTGAAGACTCCAGTGAAGACCACAAGCATCATCTACCCCTTCTGTTGTGGAATCATCATATTAGCTGCATTATTTACCAAAAGCCATGTTCTACTGAGTATCAACACTAACCATCAAACCATCTTTTGACAAGGCCACCATCAGAATCAATGTCTCCCTGTCACACAGCCATTTTGCTGTGGATGAGACAGTGCCACTTTGAAGCTGTCATGGGCATCTAGAAAAGGTAGAAGGACAAGCAGGTAGAGCCACCAGATAGTGTTAGTGCTATTCATCTGCCATTGTTATCTCACAGCCTGTAAGATGACACAACCTCAAGCACTTGAGGAAGGACTGTCATGCGTAGGTCATGTCAACGTGAGGCTTTTGAAGAGGAATAGAGATGTCAGCTGTCAAATGACCAGAGATGCTTCTCTGTCAGTTTTCTACAAACCCTATGCAATCATCTGGAGAAGAATGGAACTGGCAAAAAGATTCAGCATGAGTGAACTGCATGTTTTGTAGCTTTTAGTCCATGCTATAATAAATGTAGACAAAATGAAGCTTTAGCAGAGACACACACACAAACACACGTACACACTTGCGCACATACACATGTGTGTTTTTATGGTTTATGGGGACTCCCCATAGGCGTAATGGTTTTT
>NW_015509058.1:12431-12898 GCF_001515645.1 Sinocyclocheilus grahami | reverse complement strand
TTTGGAACGACATGAGTAAATGATGGAATTTTCCTTTTTGAGTGAATCATTTTCTTTAATAGTGTAAACGGGGTCATAGGCAAATAATCCAATCCAATTGCTCCAAATAAAGTGTCATTAATGCTGTTTATTTACGTCATTTTGTTCGACCATTTCCAAACTGAACACTAAATGTTTGTTTAGGGTGAGTCAAAAGGCAGCAACGAAGCACCCTGTTTTCACACATAATGTTCTCATGGCAAGATTCACATTACTCATGGAAGAAATCACCCAATAATCACATCTCTCAAATAGCATTCCATAAACTGTGGGAGGACATTATATAAAATGCAAATGACAGTTAAACACAGAGGGAGGGAAATGCAGGAAACCGAGAGAGAGGGAGAGAGACGAAAAAAGACAGTGAAGCTGCCCCTGCCTTTCCCCGTTTTGTTTTTAAATGTTTACACCATTTTGTCTGGTATTTT
>NW_015509058.1:9897-11160 GCF_001515645.1 Sinocyclocheilus grahami | reverse complement strand
AAGTCTACAGTGCCAAAGCACCCATAATTGAAAAAAACACCCATATAGCACAATACTGAATGATTCCAAGGTACTTTAAAGAACACCATGGTACCATGTTCACACAAATATGGTCATACCATGCTAACCTTTTTTTTAGTGAACTCCAACACGGGTTCAGTGATGACTCAGGCCACCGTTGCTTTGTCAAAATTGGCTTAAGAGGGTTATCATCTTTCTCCAGACTAGCCGTTCTCCTGCTAGCATTAAACACTGGCTCAAGAGCAGGCGACTGTAATGGAGCACTTTTGTATCTGCTGGCCCGGGGGCCACTGAATGGAGCACCTCCATTACGAGCCGCATTAACAGAAGCAGGATTGAGCGTTGCCGCAGGAATCAATCTTTTCAATCGCATTGCGTTCGCCAGATTCGAGTGGTGTGTCTAAGACCCAACACTTTGGCCCTAGGGGCCTGCTCTCGGTCTCGCATTAGCCCTTCATTGGCGATGACGTGACTGGCTGTTCCCTTGGCGCTGGAGCAGGAATCGGAGACATTCCGGAAAAACACAAGCCAGATCCCTCCAGGGCATTCGATAATATCTGCCAGTGCTGCCAGGTGCATGAATGCTAAAAAAGCACAGGGCCGTATGCACTCACTGTTACAGACCATTAAGTTCTTTAAGCAGATGGATGATCAGGCATCAATAGGAAAACCTGCACTGATTAAATTGGATTTAGGGTATTGGGTGACATGAGATCACAATAGGGAAAGAATAATGCATCAGGACCCACTAATAAAAGGCTGCTGTAATGAAAGGAGGACTAATTGTGTTGTATGCTTCTTCAATTGCTTGTCTTTTAAGTGGTTTGCTCTGGTGCTCACTGGTGACTGATCAGAAAATGTTCCAATTCCTGGGTTACCCTTGTTTGTGTTGGGTACCCTGGATCCTCCTAACCACTCAATAGTTTGATTTCTAAACTTTGTGGTAACTGAATAAGATTGATGTGCTATTGGATTTCTATTCCAAGGATTATTGTCGCTATCCTTTCAATGAAATGGTCAATATTTGTGAATCGGTCTAATTGACTCACTGGATTGTTTGAAGCGATCTTAAATGAAAACATTCAGTCAAATTCTGCCAAACGTGTATGGTTTTCATGCTTTTGTTGAACAACATGAGAGCAAGTAAATTACACTATTATTTTTGGAGTGAACTCTCAGCGGAAACAGATGATTTGAATTATAGGGAAATATAAATATATTTTTTTAATTTGAAAAAAAAAA
>NW_015509058.1:4126-5707 GCF_001515645.1 Sinocyclocheilus grahami | reverse complement strand
TTTTTTTCCGTGTTATTCCTCAAAGCAGAGTACAGAGGCTACTGTCAAGTAGTGTAAGATTGCAAATGGATCTTAAGTAACAGACTTCATTGGATCTACCCGCTGCAGCTGGACTGGCACGCATCATGAACACAGCGTGGCCCTGTCCCTCCAGCCATGGGGTTTGCCATGGTAACTCATAAGATTAGTGCAGGTGGCAGACTCACTAGGAGGTAGATTACACACCGCAAGCTTTTTTTTCTGTGGAAATGGTCAAATTAAGTTGCCTTAAATAAATCCCTGCTTTGCATACTCTTTTTCAGATTCACGGCATTTGAATTCGGTGAGAAGAAAAGATAACGAAACCTTGGGTAAGCTGATGTTGTCAGAAGGAAGTGTAGTAAAGCATTATGTAATGACAGGGTATTGATTGGCTGCCCGAAAAGATGCCTTTAATTGGTTACTGTTGCATTATATTAATTTAATGCTGCTCTATTAGGACCCTCTCGTTCGTGAATTCATGCTGTTGTAGCAATTTATTAACAGCCAGCAAAGGTGCTGTGAATGTGGCTGCATGATTCCAGCAGAACCAGAGCAACATGATGATTATCGCAGATAGTTTATTTTACTGCTGTCACTAAAGCTCTGTATACATAGTATATATAGACTGTCTAGATAGGCAGCATTCTAACCCAAATGGAACCTCCAGAGTTCCTAATTTGCAAAGCACTACTTAGGTAAGAACTCGAGGCTTAGCTTAAAGTTGCGTTCAGTGGAGTCTTACATTAGCATGTTGCTATGCTTACAAAGAAACAGTGTAGGCGACAGATCTTTTCTTCCATATTGTGATGTGCATCTGAATGAAACAGATTATCGATTAAGAAAAAAAATTTAGGGTAGGTTCTATCCATTAGTTGTTAATAGGACAGAGAGAGCTTAGTTGTTTGTAAGAAAATGGGTGGAGCTTTAGCAGACTAAATTATTAGAGAAATCCAGTATGTCACCAGAGAGAAGTCTGCTGTTTCACCAGAAAATCGGCTGGGAAAATCCAGCTATGGAATTTTGAATAAAAATGACTAAGATAAAACAAATTTTAAAAATGTAAACATGCATGGAAGCATCATTCATATAGCTTAACAGCACGCATTTAGAAAGTAATAAGGTCAATTTAAATTACATGCCAACTTAGAAGTATTTTAAGAATACTTTCCAGTAAAGAACAAAATGAAAATTACAATTGGCATTTCTCTTGACTCCACCCTCTATCTTCCAATTTAAATTTATTGTAGGACTGAGTTTTCAGCTTACATCATCATTATCATGTTGTCTTGCATTTGAATTTGGCTAAATGAGGTATCTTAGAAGGTGGTATATTTATGCTACCATTTGGAACAGGCTTCATATCTACAGTGTGTTTATAAAGTGCTTTAAAATAAAGAAAATTAAATGATAACAGGTTTATGAAAAAAGATTGTTTTCAAGAGAGGAATGCAAAATTAATCTATGCTAAAGAATTGATGAATAACCAAGAATGCATTAGCCAGACATGACACTTTCCAATTAAAGGGGTCATGAACTGAGAAATCAAAATTCCCTTGATCT
>NW_015509058.1:0-1270 GCF_001515645.1 Sinocyclocheilus grahami | reverse complement strand
AAAAAAAAAACACACTAAATAGAACAGGCAGGAAAGAACGTTATGCTTTGGATTGAATGCACGGTGCACAGTGCAGGTCCGCATTACTGAAAATCACACATGAAAGAAAAACTGCCATTTTAACAAGAGCCTGATGAGAATGTATTGTAAGGTAAAGTAAGGTAATACTGCCACTGATGAAAGAGCAACGCACATTCTGTGTATTCAAGTCACAGTTTATATGATGGAGTCCAAAATCCACAAACAGCATAATGGTAGATGGCAATGTGACTGAATATAATGAACACGACATAATACAAAAAACAGAATAGAGAACGAAATATGATAACAGCTTGGAAAAATATACAAAGTGAACATTAGATTAGAGTGTGGTTGAGATTTAGATTAAAAGTTTTGGAGTATGTACTGTAGCTTTAAATCCATGTCTAGCTATATAGCCATCTATATGCTAGTGTTAAACATTGACACAATGCACTTTTAGCAGATATACACGGCTGTTAAAAAGTCTGGGGTAAGTAGAAATGAATACTTTTATTCAGAAGGGATGCAATAAATCGATTAAAAGTGACCATAAAGACTTTTAATCCATGCTGTTCTTTTCTATTCACGGAAAAATCATATGGAAAAAAAATACCATGGCTACGAGAACCTGTTTGGTTACTAGCATTCTTCAAAATATTTTTTGTGTTCAGCAGAAGAAAGAAACGTATACAGGTTTGGAACAACTTGAGGGTGAGTAAATGATGATAGAATTTTAATTTCTGGATGAACTTTTCCTTTAATGAAGAATTGTTTGATTGTAACTAAACAGTGGAGAACCTGTAACTTTGAGTTCAGACTGTCCGTGATGCATCAGACCTGCTTGTTGTTTTAATTCTGTCACTGACTTGGATTAGAGAGATTTCCTGGATCCTACTCTGGCTTGGACGTCTAACCACATCAATGTTCCATGCTGGAGTTCCAGAGAACCAAAGCAAGTGTCTGCCTTTGCATTTCTGTCTACATACAGCCCGGGGGAATGAGCAGAAAGCACTCACACACATACATCGTCCTGAGTGTGTGTGTAGATCACATCCAAAGGGAGAGGTTGAGATGAGAGATCTATTTGATTTCTGATTCACATTCGCAGACAGACATATATGTACTGTCATCACTGTTGTCAGCCCAGTGTTCATTTTATCCTTGACATATGACTTGTCAAGGTGCAGCTGAGTGACAGCTGAGCCATTTCAGTAGCACAGAAATACCAAAATAACCAAATACCAAAATA